>NC_090232.1:35197854-35502139 GCF_024489055.1 Chanodichthys erythropterus | reverse complement strand
GTCGATTTTAATGAAAAGGAAGCTTAATATCTAATTTCCTATCTTCAGATTTTGGCAACCTTGAGAATGTTTGGTTCTTATCAGCCATTTAATGGTATTATACGGAGGATATGTTGTGCAAGAAATTAGTTCTTTTATCAGTAAGACCCTGAAGGTGAGCCAAGCAAATATTAAGAGAACAAACTGTGTGACAGAGGCCCATCAGAACCATTACTGAGCCGATTATACAGCATGTAAATCACGCCGTGCGACACAGTCGGCAGAAAGGAGCCAGACAGACCAATGACCATTAAGCTGACAGAAAGCAAATGAAGAGTAAAAACACCACCGAACTCAACTCGTTTCTCCCCAAGCCAAGTGATTCATAGTCCCCCAGTCATCCAATCCTCTCTGCACTTTTCGCCACCTACCTACCTCTGATTAAAGGGCACTTTTTAATATCTGTCTTAAAGCTTTGCCACGATCTTTAAAGCAGACATTGTAACTATCTTTTGGTGAGAGTGAACCATCATTAAAATCAGGAAACCATAAAATACGGCAGAGAATGAATGTGTTATTTCACACCTAACAATAAAGTCAGGCTGGATCTTAATAGAGAGCCACCAATTAATCAACGTCTAATGGCAACAAAAGCAGAGACTGATTAGGGCAGAGAAACGACCTGGATGGATATTACGTGCCATCTGTGTGCAGGAAACAAATAACATCTCCACATATCAGAGCAAACCAAGGCATCTAGCTTCGCTTGTGAATTTAATTTACCCTCCACTGATTGTGGCCAGAGTATTCATTTCCTTCTTGGTGGCAGCCTGTGCCAGCTGGATCGGCTAGATTTCTGAAGCCAGGTCAAACCTTTAAATTTTACCTCATTTTAAAGATATTTTTACATGTTTGCTTACAAACTACAATAAGCATTTACATAAGATGGCAGACAGCAACATTATTTCTTTAAAGGAACATTTTACACAAAAATTAAAATGCTGTCCTCATTTAGGATTATCAGTGAATAATGATACATTTTTAGTTTTTCCACCCAAAGTTATTATACGGTTTCTTAAGAAAAGGAACACTTTTTTTTTTGTTTTGTACTTTCTGAAGCTTAAAAGCTTCAGACCCCATTAATTGTAATAGTGATTCAACAGTTTTCCTTTTGAATTCCACGTGGGGAGTGGGAGGGATAATAATATGCGTTCAGAACAACAATAAGGTCATTAAATAATGATGGAATTTTCCCTCTTTTTGAACTATCCCCTTAATGCTCCATTACTTTTCTACACTGTGGTCATTTCAGTGTACAAAATATTTTAAACATTTACAGAGCTCATAAATTCAGACTCTACGCTCCCATTTAGGTGTTTGAGGTGGATCTGCGTAAAGTTAGGGGTAGGATTTTTTAAAAGAAATTAATACTTTTAACTCAGCAAGGATACATTAAAATAGTAAAAAGTGACTAAAAATTCAGCTTTACAGGAAAAAAATACTTTTTAAAACATATGTAACAGAAAACTATTTTTAAATTATAGTGATATTTAAATGCAGCATAAGAACATTTTCTAAAAAAAAAAAATCCTTACAAACCCCAAAATTATGAACGTTGTGCTTACATTTTGGAAGCAAATTCTGATCTAAATTGTAGACCAGATTGATTTGTGTGGAAAAGTCAGCACAAAGACACTTTTAGAACTCGAATTTTCACTAGGGCAATCTCTCTAAATATGTATGCACCAACCTACACAAACTCAGACTTCTGGACTTACGGTGCACAACCTTGCTAAGATAAATTAGATTCTGTCTGCTTCAATATTGTTACTAAACGCTTGCTCAGTGAGAATTATTCTTAATTTACAAAAAGGAAAGGTTTTCTGCCTCAATATTGACACTCTCTGTGACTTTCATGTTGATTTTAATTTATCTTTACACGAGCAAATACAAGTTTGTCCGATGGCTATGCAGCTGTTTTCTGCACCAGACTTCTCATTCACATTTTGTCCGATTAGAAAACGTCTGGCCTCATCTTCACCTTTAAAATTCACAAAACTTTAAAACTGGCTGCCTTGTAGCAAGTTTGAAGCTCACAACATATCTAGTGATATATAAATATTAACGAAATCAGGTTGAACAGTGAATTTAAAAATAGCCTGGACTTCAGGTTGAATACAACTTAAGGTCTATAGCTCTACCTATAATTTCATGATTTTTTACTTTTTTAACAATAAGGCTGTAACAATGGAAGTGCACAGGGCCAAGCAATAAACATTAAAATACATGCTTTTTTTAAAGTATAGGCACAAGACCTAAACATGAAACTAGTTTCACTGAATTATTTCCCTGTCTGTGAAATGTTAAATGTTATATATGAGAGAGAATCATTCAAGCTACAGGAGGATCTGCGTACTGTAAGTGTTTTTGTGTTGTTTCTAGTTTGATTTTAGCGCTGTGTAGTTGCTAGGAAGTTTGCTTATTGACTTCACGTGGCAAATCGCATTTGTTCTCATTTCGCTACAAGCCAGTAAGCCGTGGCCAAAGGCAGCTTTACTATTTAAACAGTTGTAATTTAGCATTTATTAGAGAGAATCATTCAAGCTACAGGATGATCTGCGTACTGTAAGTGTTGTTGTGTTGTTTCTAGTTTGATTTTAGTACCGTGTAGTTGCTAGGAAGATTGTTTACTGACTTCACGTGGCAAATCGTGTTTGTTCTTGTTTCACTAGGAGCCATAAGGCGTGGCCTGCTGAACTTGCTAACGTTGCTAACAAGTTGGTATAAACTCTGAGGTCTACTGCGGCAGCGGACGCAGCAGCCCTTGTGTGAAGCCCTCCCCGTGTGAAGACCGAAGAGTGTAAAGACCAGCGACTACCAGTGCAACTCCACCGAGCAACGACACCGACAAGGCACTGGAGTATTGCACATTTCTTTTTCATTCTTTTCTTCCTCTTTATACAGTGTGTTCTTGTCTGTCTGTCTTTTGACCTTTTATAGATATGTGCTTTCAAATTCCCACTATTACTAACACTCGTAAATCACGTGCTACACGTTGGAGGCAGTGCAACCATAACAATCTGCGTAGTTTACCCATGTCATCTAGTACATTTTCTCTCACACCTCACGCCAGATTGGGAGGGGTGGTGGTACTGGTTTGCTTATGTCCAGTGAATGGAAGTTCAATCCTTTACCATCTCTCTGTGACAATGGCTCATTTGAATCGCATGCAATTACCATCACCTACGCTACTAAAATCCATGTTGTAGTTGTTTATCGTCCCCCAGGTCAGCTAGGTAACTTCTTGGAGGAATTGGATGTGTTACTCACATCCTTCCCTGAAGATGGTACTCCTCTGCTAGTACTTGGAGATTTCAACATCCATCTAGACAAACCTCAGGCTGCTGACTTCCACACTCTGCTTGCCTCATTTGATCTCATGCGAGTGGCCACCTCAGCTACCCACAAATCAGGTAACCAATTGGACCTCATCTACACATGCTGTGGCTCCACCGACAATGCACTGGTTACTCCACTACACACCTCAGACCACTTTCTCATCACTTTTAATCTCAACCTGACCCCTAACTCAACTCTCACTCCACCACATGTTACTTTTCGGCAAAACCTACGCTCCCTCTCACCATCCCGCCTATCCTCTTTGGTCTCATCCACACTTCCTCCCCCTAACCAGTTCTCATCACTGGCTTTGCACCACTCTAACATCTTGCTTAGATGACCTCTGCCCCCTTTTAACCTGACCAGCCCGTGCCACCCCCTCTGCCCCCTGGCTCTCTGATGTTCTCCGTGAGCATCGGTCTAGACTCAGGGCTGCAGAAAGGAAGTGGCGCAAATCTAAAGATCCTACTGACCTTAGCTCATATCAGTCACTCCTTTCTTCTTTCTCTACTAATGTCTCCAATGCTAAAATCACATACTATCACACTAAAATTAACAATTCGATTGATTCCCGCACCTTTTTTAAAACCTTCTCTTCTCTTCTTTACCCTCCTCCCCTCCCTCCCACATCAACTCTTACAGCTGATGACTTTGCCACATTCTTCACACATAAAATAACAACCATCAGCGGCCAATTCTCCACACCACACACTTGACAATAACATCTTAATGGAAAACACACAAAATCTCTCCTCCTTTTCCATGCTCTTGGAGGCAGACATTTCAAAACTCATCCTTTCCAATCATCCTACTACCTGTCCGCTAGACCCTATCCCCACTCATCTTCTTCAGGCCATCTCCTCTTCAATTCTACCTGCACTCACTCACATTATCAATTCTTCACTTCACACTGGAACATTTCCCACAGCTTTTAAGCAGGCTAGGATTACCCCACTGCTTAAAAAACCCACTCTGAATCCAGCACTTTTGGAAAACTACAGACCAGTATCCCTTCTTCCCTTCATTGCTAAGACACTTGAGAGAGTTGTATTCAACCAACTGTCTACTTATCTCACACAGAACAACCTCCTTGATGACCACCAGTCTGGTTTCAAGAGTGGCCACTCAACCGAGACTGCCTTGCTCTCAGTCACTGAAGCCCTGAGACTGGCACGAGCGACTTCAAAATCATCAGTACTCATCTTGCTGGATCTGTCTGCTGCTTTTGACACAGTTAACCACCAGATCCTCCTGTCAACACTCATGTCGAAGGGCATCTCGGGAACCGCACTCCAGTGGTTCAAGTCGTACCTCTCAGGTAGGTCCTTCAGGGTATCTTGGAGAAGTCACAAGTCACATCATCTTGCTACTGGGGTACCTCAAGGCTCATTGCTTGAGCCACTTCTCTTCTCCATCTATATGTCATCACTACGATCTGTCATTCAGGAGCATGGTTTTTCCTATCACTGTTACGCTGATGATGCACAACTCTACCTCTCATTCCAACCAGATGATCCGACGGTTGCTGGTCGCATTGCAGCCTGCCTGACAGCCATTTCTGCCTGGATGAAGGACCACCACCCTTCAACTCAACCTTGCAAAAACAGAACTGCTTGTGGTCAGTGCCAACCCAACACTTCGTCATAACCTTTCAATTCAACTTGGGTCATCAACCATTACTCCTTCCAGGATAGCTAGGAACCTTGGAGTGGTGATGGATGATTCTTTAACAACAACTGTCTCATAATTTTTTTTTCCAAACGCTCAAATCATGACAAAAAAAAACTGTATTTTTTAGGCTGGTTCAAGCTAATGCGCATATGCAGACCTAAATGCGCGTCTCTTGTGCCTCATTTCTGAGGCGCGCGTCTGACTGTTTTTATAGAAACCGGTGCTTCTAACGGCCGCTGCAGTGACGCAATTACTTTACAGGTCGGCGATTGGCTCTTATTTTGAAGGTGGGACTTATTCCGCCATATTGAGCGTTAAACTTTCTCCCATTCAAAACAATACGAGTGACATCTTGTGGTGCCATCACAAAGGGGCACAAAATCGCTCTCACGGACCTTCTCCGGGTCTGTACCTGGCTGGTGGAATGACCTGCCACGCTCTATTTGAGCAGCTGATTCTTTAGCCATTTTCAAAAAAATGATAAAGATGTATCTTTTTCACCAGCACTTGACCCAGTAATAGTAGCACCTTGTTTTCTATTTTCCTTCCATCTATTTGTGTATTTTGATTTTTTTTTTAAATAAATAAAAAAATAAAAATTCCTTGCTACAAGCACTTAACTGTCATAACTGTGACTTCACTCAGCACTTATGTACTGTTGTTCTCATGTTGATTTGATTGATTCTACTATTCTCATTTGTAAGTCGCTTTGGATAAAAGCGTCTGCTAAATGACTAAATGTAAAATGTAAGTGTAAAATGTATATGTGAATCTGTCTAAAAAAAGTATTTAAAAAAAAAAATCTATTCTGGACAAGTTTAAATAATAGTCAAATAATAAAAATGCAATCCTGAATAATTCATTAAGTGCAAGAACATGATTTAACAAAATGTAAGACCAGATAGGAGTCATGTCATGTGACTGCAGTTTTAGCCATCTGTAAGAGATCAAATAAGACATCAAAACCAGCTACATGCATTATAAATTATTACAAGTTTCAAAAAAGATATCACTTAGGTATGAGGACCAAACTTCTCAGAAGCCTACTCATTAAAACAGATACTGGACTGTAAACAAAATATATAATTCAACTTTCCCATTAATTATTCAATGTATTTAGATAAGGTAACAAATTTGATGACTTGGATTTAAGCATGTAAAAATAAAACATAAGGAAAGATTTTATTTGCCAGTAAAATTTTCAAGAGTTTGTTCCCATTAGCTATATTGCACATCTTATTTACTATAAAACATAACACTTTATTATCGCTTTAGAAACATTAAACATATAAGAGAAGGCTTTTTGAGATGTTTACTGAGCTAATAGAGACATATTAGGTTTTTGGGGGAAAAGACACAATTGGCTGCCAAATGTTTAAATTAAATTAAATTGTAAATTTGAGAATGGACATTGAAATCCCTAATTTCAGCTAGAGGTATATGAATTGTGGTCACTTGCTAAATCCAAAAAAAAAGCCTACAGCCATAAAATTAAAAAACAGAAGCAAGGACGGATATCACAACTTAATTTGTGATTGCAAAAATAATCAAACCCCTCACAACTCACTCTTTTCAGGCTTGAAAATAGCACCATATGTTTTGCTTGTATCTTTCACTCCAAAGCCAACTACTGTATTTGAGGATGTCAACTCAATCAGCTGAGAATTCAACTTGGCAGCCCTAAAATTTTCCTTTTCTTACAAGCCGCGTTTCACCGGCAGTCAAATAAAGGTTCAATTTCACATAAAAGACGAAGTGCCAAGAATGGCAAGACTATCATACATCAGCATGGATCTCCGTCAGATGTCATGGAGCAACAGACAGGCAAGATCAAAAAGACAGAGAGATGGAAGCATTAACCATCTCTCTGAAAAAATATACTGTCCAAAACAGAATAAAAATGAAATTCTGATATTATTTTTAGACTGTGTCTGGAGTGACATAATCAATCTGAGCCAGGGCCAAACTGACATTTTTGTGAAGTACTGAAAGGCCAACTGACATAGACAAACTTCAGTGACAAACTACTTGAGAGCATAAGGGCTGAAATCAAAACCTGCCTATTTGTTCCTCTAAACAGAAAAAAAAAAAAAAAAAAAGATTCTTGAATGGCATTGAAGCCTTACTTGAAAATTGAAAAATTAATGGGCAACAATCACCCACCTGACAAATAATGTTCTTTGCATAGCTCTTGAAGCTCTGAAAAACTCTCAAGTGTTGAGCTAATCTAACCAGAAATTATGGCGCTTCAGAATGGTATTAGTATTGCAACATTCAGAACCGATGTCAAATTCTTGGAAATTGTGATGAATTTAACACATTACCCTAAACAAATCATCTTCTGGTAACCTTGTTTACCTATATAGTTTGACATAACATTAATGCATGTGGCCTGTATGTTGTAAGGTTTCTATTTTCCCCCACAATAATTAAACTGTCATTTACAGTTTAATGCTTGTTTTCTTCCCTGAAAAACAAATGGATCAAAGAATACATTATCTGGAGTTAAAGAATACATTATTTTCCATATGTTGAAAGTATATGAAAAAGGTGGGCAATTCCAGCGTTATGGACGTGACATTTGGAGTCAAAACTTGAAATATAAACGCTCAAAGAATGCATTTAATAGTAACATATTGAACCGTCTATTTATATATTCATAATCCCTTACTAAAGGAGTCCAGACATTAGAAAAATGTCAGTCTATTCAACTGTTTTATATTTTAGATGAGGGGAAATATACAGCGTTACGGACGTGACAAAAAAAGTCACTAAGATTTGGGTGACAACATATTTTTTAAGAATTCTGTGAATTACATTGCGCAAACCAAAAGTAATACTGCCCACTGAATGAAGAAGGGTTGGCTCTCCACAGAGCATAAAATAATCATTTTATTTCATTTTTCATGTTCGCATTAATGAGGAAAAAACAACGTTACGGATGTGACAGTTTTCCGTTACGGATGTGACCGGTCTGAAAGCGGCACAGAAGACTGGTTTAAAACTGCTTTAAAACTTTCACAGAGACCTCAAGCAAGCATTTAAACCACCAAATGTAACGTTATACTCTGTAGTGCAAAAGGTTATGGATTAGACCTATTTCTCATGTTGACAAGCATGTGCGTTGTTCAAGAATCAATTTAGAGACCATGATTTTCCTTCTTACAGAACTGCTTGCTAAAATACATTGACAAATATTAATGTTTCATAAAGCAGTTTAAAATCGCATGTTTTCCCCACAGTCAGGTGAACCGATTGACACTATTGCCAATCGCAATCATGTCAGTTTTATTTTTTGTGTATGAATGACCACACGTTTTTTTTCCGTCTAGTTTTCAGAGTTTAAAGCGGAGTCTTGAGTCAAAATGATCAAACTTTATTTCAAGTCAAAATTATTGCAATCTTATTATTTTCATTTTGTCAGCTTGATCGTGCAGATTGTGATCAATATAGGCTAGGCTATTCATTTTTAACCAACCGGTAACGCGACATCCCAATTCCCGAGGGAAGTGTCCTATGAGACACAATGCTCTTCTATAAGTTGTACTGTTTCATATAGGCCTACCTTTTGATGTTCATATTTCGTTCTCTGGCAAGAGGAAGAGAAGATCGGTTCATGTGCACCTGATCCGCCGCTTACAGGCGCTGCAGTAGCTAATCTGTCACGCGCCGTAGGCTATTAAAGAGCGACATCTATTGTTTAAATTTTGTTATAAAATCGACTGAATTTGAAAGTTAAACCTTTTTCATATTAAAACTAACAAAGCACAAAGAGTATTGCGATTATTGGATATGTTCTGATATGGTAAGCCTGAAACAGATGATAGCAATATAAAGAAGCAAACTCATAGGATTTAATATGAAGCGTCCGTAACGGTCACGTCCGTAACGCTTCTTATGGTTGTTCAGAGCAACGTAGTGAAATGAATTGTTGATCCTAATAAGCATAAACATAATTTAGCTTTGCATATAAAGTTTCAAGTTATTTGCATTTATAATTGTTATATGACATAAACTTAATCTTTAAAACGTTACGGACGTGACAGAGCACTGAAGCGTCCTGACCTCTTTATTCTAGCTCTTATAAATTCATCAGGCAGTGCTGTTATGACTAAATGAGTGTATTTATTTCTCAGGCATGTATCCATCTTTCTACACAATGCTTACTGCTAAAATAAAGTTTAAAAAAATGGGGTCTTTGATCCCTTTTTTTGAAAGCATGAAATATGGTTGGTTGAAAATTTAATTTAAGCATTGTTGCTTACCACATACACTCTAAAGAAAAATGGTGCTATATAGCACCAAAAATGGTTCTTTGGCTCGTAATCATAGCGGAACCTTTTTTGGTGCTATATAGCACCTATCTTTAAAGGTGCTATATGGCACCTTGTCGTATGGTGCTATATAGAACCATAAGAGGTGCCATATAGTACCAGCAGTGGTTCTTTGGCTCGTTATGATAGGGGAACCTTTTCTGGTGCTATATAGCACCTATTCTTATAGTTTTCTAGCACATTTGTCAAATTAGAGGTGCCATATATTGTTTTTTGAGCTAGCAGGGCCCGTTATCATGCCAGGTGCTACTGTAGATGAGTCAATATGCTTCTAAATTACACTTTTATGAACGATAATTAATAATTTCTTACCAAATCATGACTTCAAAGATTCAAAATCATGTACTAAATGCTTACTGAAAAACAAAATACATTACACTTTCAAAACCTTTTAATTTATTTCTTTCAGCAGCAAATAAACTCACATTATACTCCCCTTTTATACACATACAAAATAATGCAACAAGCTTGAAATATGTACATTTTGAAGACAATAGTCCTGTTTTTACATACTGAGTTATGCTCTGAAGTCCTGCAGTTTCTTTTTTGTCCTTCGGGATTTCAAAAAAAATATAGAAACTGGAACTTAAACCATAAGAAAGGGAGCAAGAGAGAGTATTGACTCCAAAAGTCTACTCACAGATTGAGTTGTACACTCATTTTACAGTGACAGGAAGTCCGACTGCATCCTTCAATTTCAAAACAACATACTTCAAAAAGGTCAGTGTCTTTTTCAGTCCTTTAGGGCACTGGATTGGATTTACATTTACATTTAGTCATTTAGCAGACGCTTTTATCCAAAGCGACTTACAAACGACTTACAAATGATTTGATTCCAAACGCAAAATATACACACAGGAGGAGGCCCAGTGCCATCAAGATGTCCTCACTCTACTCTGTGATTAACTGGCCATCCAACGTGAACAAAATGTGGTCATACTGCATGAGATGATCCTCCCGCAGGCTTTAGGCACTATCTTAGGTGTTGGGATGACAGGAGGGCTGGTCTGAGCATGGCCCTGGAGAAGAAGGGTAATAGCATTAACCATCTTCACATATTTATTTGAAAGGCAAACCTTATAAGCTAAATTATAACAAAATGTGCAATAAGTGTCGTGCTTTGATTAGATTGTGCTTCACACACTGTAGTCACCTGTTCATGGCTCACCTCAATGTCAAACAGCAACCCCAGGTCCACCTTGAACAGTGCAGGCAAGAGGAGAACAGCTGCTTCCAACTGTAGGCCTTTAAACAAAATAACATCATTAGGTTAACATAACACGGGGGATGCTTTTACCCAATACTTTTTTGTTTTGCTTTTTAAACATTCATTACTGTGTGTAAAGCCCAAAGTATACTTCGTATTTTATGCGTATGCTTTTTCTGAACTCAAAACAAATTAAGATCTTTTTCATGAAGTCTGAGAGGTTTCTGTTCCTCCAATGATGAGGGTGAGTAATTAATGACAGAATTTTCATTTTTGGGTAAACTAATCCTTTAAAGGTGATTACCCTTGCACAAATCAAAGCAATTCTCAAACAACACAACTGGATATTCATACAACTTCACATTTGTACGAGACACACACTAGAGCTGCAGGATTCTGGATGAAATGAGAATCATGATATTTTGGTTTCAAATAGAGATCGCAATTCTCCCACGATTCTAAATAGACAACTAAAAATAACATTTATTTTACTAGTTCTAGCAAAATATTAATAGCTGGACTCTAATTGCCGGAAAATGTTTAATTTGAATGAATTATTTTTAAAAAATGGTTTTGAATATATTAATGGCTCATTAATAAATACTTGTTTCACTACTGGATGAATCAGGGTTTAACCTTATCCAATCTATTGAATGAATGATTCAATGACAACGTCACTGGTTGCCACCTAGTGGCTTAACAAGGTAATTTATATACAACAGTTATTTGAAGCACCATGTTAGTTTCGATTTTCTCTATTTTGATCGCTATCTGATGTCCAGTGTTTATATCCTAACTGTAAACTTTTGTCTTATTACTTATGTGATAATTTTAATATTTGTGAAAGAAATCAAATAACCAAATCCTTGAATAACTACAGTGTGGTTCAAAACTGCTGTTTCTGGATCAGTGGCACCATGATGTTCCGGTAGGATTTTTGTCAAAGGTTTAACAGACGCAGGCGAATCATTGTCATTAATAAAGTAGGATCGCGTGGGTGTTTGAATCGAGATTGCGACCTTTCTACGATAAATTGTGCAGCTCTGACATATACATACAAAGTAAATCAAAGGGGTTTCGGACAAGCCAGGTTGATGATGTATGTCCTCAATCATCTGTCTGGTTATCCTAAATAGTAAACATAAAAAAAAAAACAAATTCGGTCACCTTTTGCTAGCATAACTACAAAATACACAAATTTAGACTTATTTTTCTGAAAATAAACCAAAATAGAATATTCTTACATTCAACTCAGAAAGTACTCCTTGATGAGGTCTTCAGGACTTTCTCTCAGGTGAATGTTTTCAGCCTGTGATAAAGCAATTGTGATTAATTTTCTTAATTAAAAAAAAAAGCACAATAATCTGTAATAGGAAATCAAATTTTTGCAGATATGCAATAGCAAAGGACAAGAAAAAGAAAATAATTCATATTAATGACTGGCCAAATTTGCAATTAATATATTTATGGACAATACCAGCAACACTTGTGGCGTTGAGGGATCAAACAAATAAATAAATAAATAAATAAATAAATAAAAAGGAGCTAAAAAAAAAAAAAAAAAAATTCTTTATTTTTCCAATGCGTTTCAGCACACAGGCCTTCGTCAGTGCTAAAATACTACAGATTTGCAATTAAGAAATGCATCTGAATCAGTCATTGGTTTCATTTAAAATTATGAATTTATAATATATAATTATAAGTCTGAAAATAAGACATGCATCAATTAATAAATTAGCTTTACACCCTAATATATTTAATCATTCTTGATTAAAGGGATATTTCACGAAAAATGAAAGCTAGCTGTTAATTTACTTACCATCAGGCCAACCAAGTTGACTTTTTTTCTTCAGTAGAACAGTAAAGATTTTTAGCTGGAACTGTGATTAATTTAATGTCAATGGCTACTGTCAAAAAAAAAAAATAATAATAATACAAAACAACAAGAAAAAAAGTCGCATGCATTTGAGATGGCATAAGAGGGAGTTGATGAATGTTTTGGAATGGATAATTCTTAGTCTAAAGTTTGTTAATGAGGATGACATTCAAGTCAATAGACCACATTAGATGGATTTTATTCAAACATGTCCAACATTGGTAATTCATATTATCTATTAACAATTATAGCCGTTTTTATAGAAATTACTTACCATGTAAAGTTATTGCAAAGTGTCCTTAGTCGTCAAACATTGAGGAGCTTTAGATCCTAAAAGGGGGAGGGGAATCAGTGTTTATAAATGGAAAAAAAAAAACTTGTTTGCTGCAGTACAAGTAATTAATTAGTAGTGTAAATACTCAGCCATTTCATTCTACTAAAAAAAAACACCTCGCGCTAGTCAAATGAAGTAACGTTAAGCCTTAAATATGTCTTTACTCACACACTTTATTCGTCATTTTGGTCGAACAAATCAGAGCTAACGTGAAAAAAAAAGACAAATAAAAGAACTGACAAACATTACTTTAAAAACCTAAACTCAATAATTGTAATGCGAGGATCCCCTCAGCCTCGACTCGAGCGTCTCTCCCGCTCCCCACGCACTTCCTGCCCGCATCATTTCAAATAGCACGCGCTGCTTACACGGTAAAGGAGACGTTTCTTTTAAAAATTATTTAGAGACATATTTACATGGTCCAAACACTACAACAATACATTTCTATAGAATAAAACAAGTAATGCAACATCTTGTATAGAATAGAAATATTCAATTAGCGCTAACCTTTATAACGTTACTGCAGGCCGCGAAAATTCAAAAATTCGGTAAGTTACGATTTCGTTAGTATTCATGTTCACAAACAACGCTAATTAACTCTAAACCGCTAAAACACATGTTCAACCTTTGCATTTTCGAGTATATTAATTAAAACATTTCCAACCTACCCTATTTCATCCGAGTCCAGGGGAAAGAAAATGGCGGCCGAGCAGAAAACTCCAGAAAGTCTTGTGAGTCATGACGTCAGAAAGAAAAACCGTCTGTCACGGGGTCCTTAAAGAGAAATTATCCTTTGGCTGAAAGTGAGATATTTGAGCAGTTGAGTGTAGCCTACTATAATATTGAGAGCAATTCGCAGAAAGACGAAGTAATCAGACTCAAATAGTTATAGCAATCCAACTTACACCCATATTCACTAACAGTGTAGAGGGGCTTGGGGACAAAAAGGTTGAGAACCAGGTTATGTTTAGAAAATACACTGTAATTTAATGTTGTTTTTAATCCTTTCCCCAACTAAACTAAGAGAATAAGAGAGTTAGAGAACCTTTAAAGAACTATACAGAGGCTTAACAGGTTCTTTGTATGGCAGTGGTGCTATATAGCACCTTAACCACAGCCAGGGGCGTAGCAACCGGGGGGGACGGGGGGGACACGTCCCCCGCACTTTTAGAAACAGGTGATTCTGACCCCTGGTTTTTTTTTTTTTTGGATCCAGCGTGAATATTTCCGGCACCGGCAGTGTTCTCTGATTTGTTACTTAGATTTGAGTGAACTAACATTCAGCCAATCACAGAGCGAATCATCTCTTGGGCGCGTCTGCTATGAGCTTCAAATCTCTTGTTGCTGTTGTGAGTTATCGTTCGTTCATTCACTTTGCTATTAGGCCGTCTGGGATAAAATGCACCCCAGAAAAAAGCAAAGGGCGATTACATCCTTTTTTCAAACACACACTGTAAGTATGTTACAGTATGTCGCGATGACACGAATCACGCGATAAAGTTTTCATGTTATGATTTAAACTAACTGTTACTATAACGTCAAAAGACAACAGAACCCGTATGGACCTCGTCACGTCGCGCCGGATTCAGTGTGTTAAATGCTGTCCTACTTGTCGCTTAAGCGTCTGCTAAATGAGACGTAACAAATTATTGGTTTCTTCTGTCTTTTGTTGCCAACGTGCTGCTCGCGGAGTAGAATTATCCTTTCACAATAAATCAAAATTGTTTTGCACCGAATATCTTAAAATACTTTATCAAATTTAAAATATATATATTTTTATACTTTATGTAAATATTCTACTTTATGTCCTAACTGGTCTGTAGGAAAGGCAGGCTGTGACGTCACTGACAGAGAGAGGGGACAGTTGCTCAACCTCTCCAGAATGTGTACAGGTGCGATTTGTATAAAAAAAGCAGATTGACTATTTTTAAGGCAGTGTTACTGCTTGCCAATATTTTAAGGAATTACACATCAATTTAATTCCTTAAAACAAAAGATCAACCATCAATCACCTTTATTTATATAGTGCTTTTAATAATACAGATTGTGTCAAAGCACTGAACAGTATCAAATAGGAGAATAGAGTAATTTATAATGACACGATTAAACACTGAATTTCCAGTTTAAGGAATTTTATTATTGAATGCAGAGACGTCATTGTCTAGGTCAGCTCAGTTTAAATAGAATCTGTGTAATCAAATCAACGATAATCGCTAGAAAAAAAAGATAACATTTTCTATTTTATGTTAAAATTAGCTTTATGTATAAAGGCTGTGTGTTCCAATAGTGTTAACTACTGTATTAATTAATGTATAATTATAATTATATTAATTAATGTATATTAACGTATAATTCAGTTTGGAAGTTTTGTTTAAAAATCTCACTTCGATCATGAAAATATTAAAAACTTGTAAATATATATTTTTTTAGGTTTTATTGATATATTTTCATAAAATGTATGCTGTATAAAATTACTGTAGATGTAATCTGTATACTCATTTAACACAACTATTAAGAAGTAAGAAAAGTTATTGTTCAAATGTAGTGTAACTGAAATATTTTAAATATCATAAAATATCTTTATCTAAATAAAGTATAGATGGTCTCACATTGGTCTCAAAGTCCTGCAGTATTTTTAAATTTTGAGGATGATTTCACAAAAATAGGTTCCTGTAAGCTATCATGGCATGTTCCCAAAATTGCCACTAGGGTGCTGTAAAATGCCAATTGGTATTCTATTTAGAATTTATTATTATGAATATCAGCTTTGGGTCACATCACCATACAGCTGTCCCCCCCACTTTTAAAATGGCTGCTACGCCCCTGACCACAGCAAGGAACCGCTGAAGAACCACTGAAGAACCGCTGAAGAACCATTTTTTTTTAGAGTGTATATTGTGGATAAACAAGGCAATTTTCTTAATTTCTGTTAGAGCACATTAATACAGTATATTACAGACCTAAATGGACAATTTAAAAAGGGTTTTGTTCTTTTGGTTAAAACTTTTTTTTTTTTCATGGTAAAGATGACCTTTGCGTGGAATTGCCCTGGAACTTTTCAGGCTCAGGTGCCAAAATTTAATAGACTGAATATCACTGAATTTAATAACTTAAATGTTGGTCTATTTTTTTTTTTTTTTTTTTTTTTTTAGCTTTTACTTATTCCTTAAAAAAAAACACTAAACTTGCTCAAAAACATCCCCGTTTTATGTCATCTTATTTATGGCTTCTAGATCGAAAACGGTTTCAAAAAGCCTGCTCCACCACAGATTCACTTTCAAGCCTCCATTACATGCCATTTTTCTTCAATTCTTCAGCTTTATTATTTTTATTTTTTGTTTGATTTTATTTCTTTATTTTTGTGCTCAGGAGTAGGCTACTTATATACCTTTGTGTGTCTGTTTGTAATAACACTGTGTCTTATATTGTTTCATGGCTGTGACAGTTTGAAATGAAAGGCACAAATTTCTCTCTATTAAACAAAATTTACTCTGTCTCACCTCCCAATGTCTCTCTAGGTATCTTCCCCCTCTCTTAACTTTTCTCTTTCAACATTTTACTGGCTGAACCTAGTTTGCCCGACAATTTACACAAGAAAAAGAAGAAGCGTGACAGCGCATGCTAAGAGTTTGCCTTGTAACGTTAGCTGGGTAAAAGACAAAACTAAACATTCAGAAACTTTTTTAAACAAATCTTCATGACCTATACACTATAGGCGGTTTTTGAGGGTAGTTGACATTAGTGTTAAGTAACAAACATATTTCAGTAGCATGACAATAGCTGTTTTCAAAGCAGTTAAACTTGTCCAGCATAAAACAGCAAGTGTACACACAGTTCAAGCATCTCTAAAATCATCTGAGGTTTATTAAAATCACCATCAAGGTACGATATACATGAGAATGACGTATTTAAGCGCTTTTGTGTATACAGTAGCCTACCTGTCGTTCACGAGCAGCGCGTGCAGGGGGTGAACTAAAGATTTTCTTCTTCATCGCCGGCAAATATGGTGCTTATGCAGTTCATTCCAAACGCCTGTACATCGACTTCATCTTGCGTTTTTTTTCCTTGTGTTCTATACCTACTATCCCGATTGTTTTCTGTGGTGAAAAACCCGAATGATTCTGAGATTCTGACTGAATCGCGATTCGAATCAGACCATTTTGATAAAGTGACTGACCGAAAAAATCGGCTCATACGAGTGATTCGTGAAACGGTCGTCGCTGTTACAGCCGACAAAAATTAGCGGGAAGACTTTGTAGATTTTGTCAGTTTTTATAAAATCATTATTATTGATCTAATTTATTTCTTGGAATATTTGTACCTTCAAAAGTGAAAAAAAAGTTTTGTATAAACCTGAAGAAATGGTGTCAAGTTAAAGCCACCATGAAATCAAAATTATGGAATATTGCAGTATTTATTATAAATGATTAATCCGTGCATTTCTTTAAATGTCATGTGCCGTCGTAATCATAGATATACATAGATGCCCCATTGGCCATTTTGTAGCTACTGTTGCTACATAGGGATACATTCACAACAAACTATTTTGAGACAGAATTTACCAAACATCCAAAACAATGCTGTTTGCTGAGGTAAATGTACTCGTTGTGTGTGCGTAGCGGTGCGGATAGCCTGCATGTGATGGTATTTTGGCCAGCTGGGAATTCGTGAAGAGCTTATAAAATGTGTAAAGTTGTCAAAACAGCGGCGGGAATCCATCCATGATGGATGATCCATGATCCATCCTACTGTATATCATTCGAACCGCACCAAAGTTTGTTTGCAATTTCAGGTTTCAAACAGAGATGGTGACAAAGAGGCAAAACTTACGGACTGCAACTTTAATAGATCCAGTAAAACATTTACACAAGATACAGCAGTAGAACATTTTTTAGTACAATTACAGTACAATATAAATTATTATATTGTACTGTAATTGTACAGTCAGATATAGCAGGGACACAAATAATACAGCCAAAATTGTACTTTTAAGGATATATGTAATACATAGCCATAGTTGTTTAAATATGAGTTAGGTTCATAGGTTCATCATGCAGTCATATTATAATTATTAAATTATCGTCCTCCACATTTTAGGTTTTGTCTGGGACAGAGGACATCACTTACTTAGATATTCAACTGCAGCAAGCCCACTGATCTTCCACTCAACATCATATTGAGCAAACCCGAACACAATAGTAGATCTACAATATTAGCCTATTAAACAAGTTACCAAACAAGCTAAATAACATAAGGTGACGCATGGAAAAATATCAGTTATCATCATCATTTTTTGTCATGACTAATTTATTAATGACTCAGCATCATCTCTGTTAAAGAGAAAATATTCACTTCATCCAATGTTTAAAGAGAATATCTTCGACAGCCTACTTACTGTAGTTCCACAACTGCTGCAGAACCTTGTTCTCTCCCAACAAACTTTTGTTTGTAGCTGAAGTAAAAGGGGAAAGCAGGCAGCGGACCAAAGCAATGCGAGGCAAGAGAGGGCTCAAAATGTTTCTTAAAAAGCTTTTTTGTTGTTGTTTTTTTTGCCCAGTTTCCATTTGCATTGTTTTACTATACTTAAACAATTCGTTTAAGTATATATCATTATATTATTTACAATACACACTGTGGTTTATGGGCTGGGGTGGGTAGACAACCCTCAGATAGGATAGGTCGTGAACCCCACTACCCCGACTCACACTTTCCGCCTATATGCCTGCCCTATATTTTTTCTTCTTCTGTTTCATGCTGACTTTAAAAGACCTCAAACATAGGCTGCACTTTCCCTAATACATTTTAACCACAAGTCCAAGGACATGTTATAATGGCCAATATAATTATATCTCTGATTAATATTACAAAGATTTCAGAGGTAGGCCTACTACAAAAGTGATATTTTGAAGAAAAAAAAAAAAACACAATAGTCAGAAAAAGTATCTTCAAAAGAAACTCTTGAGACACTTTCACACAGTTCTTTCTCTCTCCGGGGTAAATAATAAATAAATAAATAAACATAGAAATAAGACATGCATGAAGAAGGAACCCCTGTGGAGTAAACTTCATTCAAAATCAACACTGTCTGCACAGCATAATAAGAAGTCCAAAAACAAATCTATTGTGACTGGGGTTGTCTCGCAACAGAAAGAAAAAGACAACAAAAACCAAGAAAACAACACATAATTTTCAAGATACCAAATATTAAGAGTCTAAGTGTTAACTTCCCCCATAGCACTAATGGAAGCATCATTTCACTTGATTGAATGCAAGAAAGATACTGATGCATTCATTTTTAGCTAATGACAAAACTTGCAAACTTAAATGAAAACATCTCACTTATTTCAACAGTGTTAAAAGCATCTCAGTTTAATAGCTCTGCAAGCAGAGAGCTCTTCGACTTTCTCGATCAAAAAGATAAATTGACACGTTTATTTTGACGCCGGGGTTGTATTGTCTTTTTTTTTTACGGGGTGGGAAGTGGGCAAGGAAATGGCACTGCTCCTAATTTCTTGATGTGATGGGATCTGCCTCCCTGCTACTTGACTGACGAGCTCATCATGTGGATGGATAAGTGATGGTAAGTAAACTGTTTATAATAAAAAACTGTCGCAGTGATGCAATGCTATCACTTTCTTTTCACAGGCGAACAACAAAAGCCTACGGAACCCCAGCAGAACCATGATGAATGGAGATGCCTTAATCAGTGACTAGACTGCTAAATCCTCCATCAAATTAGCTCAGGATATCACAGGGAGAGAGACGAGGCAAAAAGAGAGAGGGGGAGACAAAGATGAATGATATCCTTGAGGCGAGATGATAGAAGCCCTCTCACTATTTCATGTTTTCAGAAGTGTCGCCTTTGAGAGACCGACTCGAGTTGCCTTTGCGTCATTATTAAGTTGCAGCCGGGGTGTTTTGCTGCTTGATGAAATCAGCATGGATGTGTGTAGAGGTTAAATTGCATTAGCATGAGGCTGCGCGGGGAACGAGGCACTTTGAAACAGGATGTGATCAGGCTCTGATGCTTTGAAACGTTCAGACGTTTGGCGTCAATGTAAGCGCACGCCGGTGTAATCACAGACTGAACTCAGAAACCAACCGGGAAGCTCAAGCAGCCTGCTGCTTTTTGAAGTGTAAAAACAGAAAGTATTTAATCTTATTCCAGCACTAAGTGGGCAGCCAGGCTTTATAGCCATCTTATACGAGCACTTTATACCTTCTCCGATTTCATGAATTTCGAAAGCTGTGAAATAAAAATGGCTGGGGACTCGGAGTAGTAGAGTTCTGAAGCCAGTGCCAGGAGCTGAGCGCTGCTTAATGTGAGTAGTTAAAGCATTTTGGCTTTAAGTAAGATGTCAGACTGACTCCTTGACCAGGCCACAGAGGGGAAGACTGCATTTCTCCATCCTTTGAGTCCTTTGAGGTGAGCACAGCCGAGAAGAGACTAGATGAAGCACTGGATCACAGCATGGCTTGTTGTGGCCTGCAGCTGCTCGTCTAGTTAACAGGGTTGAATAAAAGGGAATAAAAGTTCCTCTTTTTTTGTTGTCCAATTAGTTTTCTTATGTTTATGAAATATAATCTGCACTTGCTGTTTAATCAACCATTTTGCAAGCAAAAAACTGGCTATGTAAGACTAGGGGACACCGTTTTTTCTGAATCAGTGGTTCAGAGCATGAAAGTCACGTGATTACAGTAAACCAGGCTTCGTTACGTCATAAGTGTTTCTAAATTTCAATGTTTCACATGACTTTGGCAGTTTGATATGCGTTACGAACTGATTCGAAACAAAAGATTCGTAAAGCTTCGAATCACCCATCACTAGATATTGTTGAATAAAGTCATTATTTTGGGGTTTTTTTGGCACACAAAAAGTATTCTTGTCGCTTAATAACATTAATTTTGAACCACTGTAGTCACATGAACTGTTTTAAATATGTCTTTAGTACCTTTCTGGGTGTTTGAAAGTGTTAATTAACTTGCTGGCTGTGGAGGCCTCACTGAGCCATTGGATTTTATCAAAAATATCTTAATTTATGTTCTGAAGATGATCAAAGGTCTTACGGGTGAGGAACGTAACCTAAGAGTGAGAAATTAAAGACAGAATGTTCATTTTTTGGGTGAACTAACCCTTTAAAAGTGCAAGTACCACCGCAGTATTAACTGATTAAAACTAGAAGTTATTCATTAAAATATATCAATAAAAATGTTTAAAAAGTGTCATGAAACATGCCTACTTCTGTCCGTATACGATCTATGATCCACATGACGAGTGTTGTTAAACTCACTGAGTCGTTCCGTGCAGAAACCGCTCTTATACGCGCTCCACATTTTTACTTGTGTTACAGTGATATTTCCCATATGTCTGTAGTCAAACTGCAGCTCCAAAATCTTTGCGGAGAAAAAGCAAAGAGCACTTTTGTGTTACTGGGGAGGAAACATACACTTATATGTGCCTGAAGGACAACAACAGAATGGACTGCGCGCGTCATTTGAACTCTCAGCTGTAATGCCATCTCATGCGTAATACAGTGCAGTGCTTGAATTACAATAGTTCATTCTCATGAATAATTAGAATTAATGAGTTCTTTGTCATGAATAAATGCAAAGAAGCACTCAGAAACGGTTGACGTCAACTCGTTCGTCCAGCCCCGACTGGAGCCATGGCAGCCAATCACCACTCCGGATCTTTTCGGTACTACACATTTACTTTTTCACCTCAGTGTCCTCTGATTGGCTTAGCAACAGCGTCCTGCAGTCAGATTCGGTTTTACTGTTTACCTAGGGCTTTCAGAGACAGGTGTGATATCTCAGGACACTTATTTTAGCGATATGTGTCAAGTAGGAAACACTTCCCACTTCTCCAGCTCAAAAAGTAGAGCATGGCGCTAGAGTAGCAACACCAAAGTCATGGGTTTGATTCCTCTGGAATGCATGATAAAATGTTTAATAGTGTAAGTTTGTCCAAATAAAAGTGTGTGCCAAATGTAGAAAAGTAATGTAAATGTTACTGTAGCAACATCGTCAGCTGTCAACCCTCAAATTTTCTTCAATAGATGAAGCTGACAACTACTTTGAAACTATCTTGTAGTCTAAATTCATTCTTAATCATAGATGAATCCTAGATTTGTCCATATTTATACAAATCTTGACACAAGTTAACTACTTGCTTTTTTTTCTTATATCTGACAGTTTTGATACATAATGAATGAAAGACAAAGAAAACATTTTGTGAGGAATGCAGAAGATTAAACACAGAGTAAATGAACACCGATGAACATGCTGAAAAGATCCAAAGGTACATTAACTTTTTTTCAGTTCCATAGTCTGCTTAGTTTTGAATTTATTGTGGATATGAATCATTTCCGGGTGAAGAAAAGTTGAATGTTGCTCTCCGGACATTGTTTTAGCATTTTACCAGACCTTAAAGAGGACCTGTCTGGATTTGGATTTTGTCTGAAATCTGGATTTTGTTTATGGAGTCTACTAGAATAGGTTTTTATGCTTGAATGTTCATTATTTTTCACATATTTTATTGTTGCAGCACCTCTCTTCTCAGTCTGTCAGTAACGCTATTTAGTTCCAGTCTCTATGAAGCCCCTCCTTCCAAAAAGCGCAGTGTGCTCTGATTGGTCAACTGGACCAGTGTGTTGTGATTGGTCAACCACTTCGAACATGTTTCAAAAATGTCACACCCCTCAGGGCTTGTTCACACAGAATGCATTTTTGCTTTGAAAAACGCAAGGTCATTTTTTTTTAAAGTTAAACTGATTTTAACTTGAGCACCACAATTTTAGAATGGCATGTTATGTGCGTAACGCTGCAAATAATGCAAGACGTGAGCGCATCGGCCACACACGTCCATCTAGTAAAAGTAGCGCAATGGAATAGAAAAACGCATTCTGTGTGAACAGTTACCGTTTCAACGCACTATAATGCAACTCAAGCAGGCCTTATTTTGCATATGCCTTGGGTGGGAAATATTTAAATGAGGGATATTGTGACATGCAGTGCCTTATTATATTCTTTCAGCTCCCAAATAGTCCTGCCAGAGATAGCAATAGTACAAGTGATAATAATACAGAGGCTCATCAGCACAATAATAGTACTGTCCCTTTGCGCACATATGAAATGAAGGTATAATAGAGTTTCAAAAGCCACAGTTAAAACCGTGTTTGCAACAATAGGTGATGTACTCATTTGCTGGTATAGATTTGAAGCCAATTCTGTTAAAATGAATAAAGAACTTTAGCAAAGCTATCACAGCCTCTTCAGAAACGCATTAGGAGGGAGTTCTTTCCATTTAAACCATGATCACATTTCTCAAGTGAAGTGTCACAGTGGAAAAACAATAGCTTATTCCTACAGAATTGTCTCGCTTTGTACTCATCAGCTTTGCAAGCGTAAAAAATGAAACCTTATTTTCAGCGCAGAGCAAAAAATCATCTCTAACTGGCTTCAATAGGAGCAACTGTTTATCTTTTCCCACCCCTGCTCACCCTCCCTCTCTCTAACCCTCCTCTTCATGTTTTTTTGAAGTGCTGCGGTAAGTCTGAGTCACTGCTATTCGTATACAGCAATACCTCATGCAAATTGCATTTTTTATCAGTTTTTATCGCTTCTCTCACTCTCTCAGGTGTTCATTTAAGAGGATTGTGATGAACAGCCATTGCAGCGACAGAGATAAATCATATGCCCAGTGAATTACTTCATCTTTACCTCTAGAACGAGCAGCAGTGTCTAATTACATGGATTAACAGCCAAGAATGTTAACTACACTAACATACACTGAAAAAACAACAACACGTCAAACAAAAAGCTGAGAAAATTGCATTTTTGTTAAAGAATTTGTGGAGATCGGATTCAGAATGATGATTAAAACATATATTGAGTAGATCAAGTCCATCAATACCTCCCTAAGCTTGATGTGTACCACTCTGTGGGTTTGACAATTTTTTCACGTTAAGCAGTTTTGATTTATATGCTGTTGAATGTTTGAGAGGGGCAGCCTGGAGATTGGAGTTGGGAGTTCCAAAATAGGGCATGGCTTCCTCCCATTGACAGACAGGCACATGACACACATGCGTGATTTTTCCCGCCCAACCAGTTCAGCACAAACTCTGCCCTGCAGCCAATTCTAAAGAGTTCATTGGTCATGTCAATCACAGTGCTGATTTCTTACACAATGCTACAACAAATGCTAAACCTACCCTACACCTTAAACATAACCAATGAAACTGATTTGTGCTGAATAGCGTGCTAAAGAAAATGGCAGTTCAGAAGATAAGCAGGTAATAAGATCATACAATATGAGATCGGTCCAAGTCGGCCCATCGCTAACTCCCCAACTGGACCTCACTGGACAATGGGACCTTTTTAGGTGCACCCAGTGTCACTGCCCCCTCCTACTTTGCAAATCCCCCCCGTCAAAATCAAGGGAGCGAGGGTCTGTCCATATAAACCGTGTGGAAGTTCTGAGTGAAGTTCGCGAGTGCATGTCTAAAAGTGGAGTGAAACGCAGACTTAGACTAGTCTTAAGTTGGACTGCGTTTCACTGCACTTTTAAGGTGATGATACACGAGGCAACTTTTTGAGCAATATTGCTGGGCAATGTTGCCATCAACGGGCAACCTGATGAGACACAGGGCAACTAATTAGGGCAACAGACAGTTGGCAGCAACTAATCAGAGAGGAGCAAATCTATTGCCAACCCAATAAATACATTACTATAAACACTTATAGGCACTTTATTTAAATTTTTCAAATATTTTCTTGATTTTTATTAAAAATAAATGCCTTTCCGATTTGTGATAGAAAAAGGGAGAAGAGAGTTCAGCAAAAGGCGGATTCGAACCCGCATCGATCGCATCAAAAGCTACATTCATGTGCCATATGCCCTACGGCCTACGCTACTATATATGTTAAACTAACTCCGTCTTTTTAGTATTTAACTGAAAACATTCAATGGCTTAATTACAGCTTACATGCATTACTTTGGACATTTGTTGGTATTTTAAGCAATATATGAGGTAAATTCCCTGTTTTGGGTTGACGCATGACAATTACTAGTGTAAAAAGATATAAGTTCACACTCTTTTCCTCCGCTCCACTGCCAGTGAGAGGCCGCCATCTTGTTTGATTTTTTTCTGAAATCTCCGAACCGGTCACGTCTTAAGTGAGATTCCATTCCGAAGGGAGCGAACATGTTCAGTTCGAAGGGCACTGCGAACGGCATAGGGAATAAGGGAACATCGATACATCACTTCACAGGAAGTAGAGAGGTAAAATTACCCAACTGTCATTGCGCACCACGTCACCATTCAGAACTAAGATGAAGCAGAGCCATTGAAAGAGTTTAACGGCTCTCTGGTTTTGAGTATTCATACATTTTATACGAACCAAAGTATGAATGGTTATGGCGATGAGTGTTACATTTATATATTTTATTGCATGAATAGGCATGACAAAGTAAAAGTGTTGAAAAGCAGCTAAGGCTCTATCATTTATTTTATTTTGTTTATGTGGCTGCGCGTGGAAAAGAAAGCACAGGAGACCATGGATTAAGAATACATTTATACAGTTAACCAACTGAGAATTTATTTTCATATGGCATGACAGTTACAGCTTCAAATCTGTTAAGAGTCAGTTTTAAATTCGAAAGTAAGTTAAAGTAAATATCTATTTATTTATTTATGTTATCAATCTGCTCGACACTGTCATTGACTTTCTTTGATGACGTTTGCAGGGTGTTCCAAATGAACGATTATTGTCAGCGAAGTCCACTTCAACTGATATACCGCGCTCAGGGAGTTGGGAGCAGTTAACACTGCGTAGGGACCCTGTCGAATGGAACGCAGCTATAGAATGCTGCATTACACAGTTTCGTAAGGGAAAAAATGTAAATAATAAATCAACTACATAGCAGCTTACAAGTGATCAAGGGCTTAGGACGTTCCAATTCAGTCCATTGTAAGGGTTCCGCCAGTAGTGGCACTCATGCAAAATGTAAGCAATGATGTACATCCGAGTCAACGAGACTGTGGGAAGTTAGCGAGGGAAGGTCATAAAAAACGAACTGGAATGCAGCCCTGAAACGCAGCCTAAGCAATTTATGCAACCTACCACTGGTTTACACCAAAGACTATAGTATAACACAAGACTTGTCACTCGTGTAGTATCGAATGGGAGAAAGTGTAACACGCAATATGGTGGAATAAGTCCCGCCTTCTAAATAATAGCCAATCGCCAACTGGTAAAGTCATCGCGTCACTTCAGCGGCTGTTAGAATTGCCAGTTTCTATAGAAACAGTCAGACGCGCGCCTCCGACGAGACGCGCAGTTAGGTCTGCGCATGCGCATTAGCTTGATCCAGCCTGAAAAATACAGTTTTTTGTCATGATTCGAGCGTTGTTGTTAGATTTCATTGGTGATTTAAAATATGAAATGTAATCGTAAGGTTGGCAAACAGTTTTGGAGCAAACAGTTTTTTTCATGATGCCCAGGATGCCCGAGAGGCGTTTCAAAGATGGCCGCCGAGTGAAATTACTTGTCTTAAAGGGACTTTGGCTGCGTCCGAAAACTGGAAAATGCTGCCTTCCGTGGACACATTTCATGGGTAGTAAGGCATCAAGGCACGTCCGAATCCAATGTTAGCTTCACTTCCTCTCTCATGAGATACCTTCCTCAGATTGATTTTTGAAGGAAGCATAGATGTATCCTTAGCTGCCTTTGATATCCCACAGTCCTGTGCTTTCCATTCTGTGACAGTTGAGCTAGAGAAATAAAGATGGCGTCCGAAAGTTGCGTTTTCTGCTCAGTTTGTGTATAAATATACAATTTTGATCAACATATTTCAATTTTGATATCATTTCTATCGAGAAATTACTACTGTAGTAATTAAATATTTGTTTAGTTCTCACCAAAGCTCACGCTATTGCTGTAGATCATTAAACTGTTATGCTGCCTCAGAAGTCTTTCCGAAATCAATTTCGTGAGGTACCTTCATGCACAAACACTGCCGTACAAGTCATTCTCTTATAAGATAGCGAGGCAGCAAGACAGCTACCTAGGTTTTCGGACGCAGCCTTTGTTTACAAAGATTATCTTCTTCGCTTGTTTTTGGATTCGGAGATGCTGTGCTATTTCATTGAATTCATAACAGCGCCCCCTACCATATAACAGAGAAAATACAGATTGCGGGAAAAAACTCATCAATGGTGCATGGGGAAACGTTGTGTCACAAATGGCAAAATCTCATCAATTGCTTGGAAAGAGTTAAAGTTAAAACATTATTATTCAGGCTATTTTCAGTTCAGTGCATTTGCTAAAATGTCTCCCTGTCATTTGCAGAGTTCTACGGGATGTAGAGCACGGTTAATGTCTTTCTCATGCAGTTCAGCGGCCGAGGCCCATTGCTCGCACACTGCTGCTGCACCACTCAAAAGTGGCAGACTCATCAACCGTGAGACACTGAAACAAGAACCCACGCCGACTTATCACAGAATGAAATGCACTTACCAATGGCCTAAAGCCTTTTGGGATTGGAGAGGTGGTAGGAAACCAGAACTTTTGTTGAGCCTTTAGACCCATAATGAATGGCTTATAGAAATGTGCATGCATAAATCATCCTGAATATACAGGGTATTAGTCATCTCATCTAGTAGGCCTACATGTGTGCACATATTTAGCTTGCTGGAGCGTCTCTGGTGTCTGCGGCTTTTGTTAAAGAACAGTTTTAGTTGACTGAATATAAACAACTTGTTGTAAGTACATTAGTGGCTCTAAATTACAGATCTATTAGGTCTCTATTTCTAAACACTGCTTCATAATAAACTACAGCTGATTTCCCTGTAGAAAGGACATTATTATGGAAAGACATAATTATTATTAAATTTCACACATGTTATTAAAGGACATGTGTGGGATTTCTTGAGTAGAACTGAATGTATGGTGTAGTGACAGCTGCAAATATATTCATTAAGTGTTATATAACTGAATCAATAATGAAGTGACATGAATAATTATTAATTTAGCTAATATTTTTCTAGATCTACGCCAGCATTTATATGGTACACACACACAACAGTTGTGTAATATTATTAAAATGTTTTTATTATTATATATATATATATATATATATATATATATATATATATATATACACACACTATTAATCAAATAATGAAAAATGAAAATTAGCGTTTCAGAGACTAAAGAATTCATTGTGACTATATTAAAGGTACCCTAGAATTAAATATTAAATTTACCTCGGCATAGTTGAATAACAAGAGTTCAGTACATGGAAAAGACATACACTGAGTTTCAAACTCCATTGTTTCCTCCTTCTTATATAAATCTCATTTGTTTAAAAGACCTCCGAAGAACAGGCGAATCTCAACATAACACTGACTGTTACGTAACAGTCAGGATCATTAATATGTATGGCCCCAATATTTGCATATGCCAGCTCATGTTCAAGCATTAGACAAGGGCAGGACGTCTGGATGTGCACAGCTGAATCATCAGACTAGGTAAGCAAGCAAGAACAATAGCAAAAAATGGCAGATGGAGCGATACTGACATGATCCATGATATCATGATATTTTTAGTGATATTTGTGAATTGTCTTTCTAAATGTTCCGTTAGCATGTTGCTAATGTACTGTTAAATGTGGTTAAAGTTACCATAGTTTATTACTGTATTCACGGAGACAAGAGCCGTCGCTATTTTCATTTTTAAACACTTGCAGTCTGTATGATTCATAAACACAACTTCATTCTTTATAAATCTCTTTAACAGTGTGTAATGTTAGCTTTAGCCACAGAGCACTATCAAACTCATTCAGAATGAAATGTAAACATCCAAATAAATACAATACTCACATGATCCGGTGTATGCATGCAGCATGCATGACGAACATCTTGTAAAGATCCACTTGAGGGTTATATTAGCTGTGTGAACTGTGTTTATGCTGTTCAAGGCAAGCGCGGGCTCCGGGGGAGGGGGAGCACAAGATTTAAAGGGGCCGCAACCTATATATTGGTGCATAGTTAATGATGCCCCAAAATAGGCAGTTAAAAAAATGAATAAAAAAAATCTATGGCGAATTTTGAGCTGAAACTTCACAGACACATTCAGGGGACACCTTAGACTTATATAGCATTTTTTAAAAAGACGTTCTAGGGCACCTTTAATGTGTTGACATTACTATCTATATCTACTATATTACTATCTACTATCCATCGCCACATAAAATCAAGCAAAGTGTGAAAGGTGGTTTAGGTTGTCATTCAGAAGGCCCCTTTATACCTGAATGAACAGTTCAGCAAAAACAAAACAACAACAACAAAAAAAACAATATGCACTAGATTTTACATTGATAGTCCAAACTCACCCTATAGTCCATGTGATTTGTCTATGACCCGTTTAAACTCTTGTGTTTTTTCACTTGGTTAATTTAATTTGGTCAATAAAATGTTATTGACCATTAACAATATTGCTCAGTTCCCACAAAAAGGATGGAGGAATTCAAGGAGTCTTCAAGACAATTAACTAGTTAAGCCAGGCCCTAAAACTGCACCAAAACACACAAAAACAATGATCAGTCAGAGTAATTCACCTATAGCAACAAATCACTCTACCTGCGGCCACGGATTCACAAACAATTACGAGTAGTTTATATGAGCTGTTATATGAGAGAAACATTGATTTGTCTGAGAGGCGGAGGATTGATTGTGCAGTGGCGTCCATGCAGACAGAGGTAGTGGTTTAACTACAGGACAAGAAAGAGAGATGGAGGTGAACAAAAGATAAATTGTATTGCTGAGGCCACAATGAGATACTTGCAGTCCCTGGAGTGCTGAATTTATTTGACTTCATGAGCCCCACATTTTAAAACAGCAAGCATGTTAAAGGTGCTAAATAGGATGTTTTGTTTTATACATTGTTGCAATATTACTTGAAACTGTCTTTACTAACTGATAAAAGACTATTTATTAGGTGCACTGAAAGGAATAATATTAATATACATCATCTGTGCACGAGGTAGGGCCTTAAAAACATCAGGCCCTCTGGCTTGTCAATCACTGCCATGTGAGAGACGTGCGCGGATTGGCTCTCTGGCTTATCAATCACTGCCGTGACGTTGTGAGAGACGAGTGCGGCTGCGCGCTCCAGTAACTTTCCACACTCCACAGGCGCTGCATGCAATGTTTTTGTCAGGAGACAGGAGTAACAACTGCAGGTTATGAGTTACCTGCAGTGAGTCCGACATAATGAATCCACTAACACGACACAGTGAATGCCGGTGGTAAACACTCGTGTTCCAATACTCGTGCATGAGTTTTGGGAGGCCTTCCTTTGAAAAACTCACTAACAGTCTTTGGATTCTCAGTCGACAAAAAAATCCTCTCTATCACCTTTAACTTTCCTTATAGACACCTTTAAAAAATGCAATTGCACAATTCCAAAAAAAAAAAAGGTGAAACATACAAGGCCATTTAATAAGTATTGACAATTCTTTGAGAATAGCTTGGATTCATAATCTGTAAAAATAATAAATAAATAAATGGAAATATAATAATAAATAACAACAACAATGAATCTTAGCTATATATTATCTGGCTGAATATCCGAATTACTGAATGAATGAGCATTAAGCATATAATAATAATAATCCTGGATAAATCATATTTTGAATAAATAATAATAATAATAAAAAAAATAAAATATTTAATTGAACCTGACAGGCTATAAGGAACATGTTAATATGAATCTTAAAGTACAAACAGTAGCTACAAACCATGTTACAAACCCGCAGACGTCAAATAAACGTCACGCTCGGGCTGCGTCGTGACAGGCGTGAGAACGTGTTCGAAAGAGTTCACTGGGTAAGCGACAACAAACCTCTTCTAAAACTCGACGTGCCTGAAAAAAGCTAGTTATTTTTGTTCGTATTATCACTTGTCACACTGCCAGTGCCCTGCTCTTCATAGTCAAATCGAAGGCACTGAGGTATGAATGGAAAAAGCGCAGTATGCATCGCAGCGCTGCTTCATTACCTATGCGCAAAGATAACGACTGCCACGGCAGTGCTTGGCCACAGTAACTTTCCGGGAGAGTAGATACCCTAAGCCCCCAAACAAATAAAGTCTTAAATTCGACCTCCCAGTCTTTATTATGGTAATTTCTCTAATGCAGATTGGAACATAATTGGCAACAATATGTACACAGCATAATCTTTTCCTAGGCCGACAGTGACGAAATGGAGATAAGCCTACAAAGATGTCTGGTGAAAGAGGACATTTATAAGCTCCATTAGCATCTATTTTTCTGTTTCTACAAAATGTAGCTACATCATTATATGGAATAGTTCACCAAAATATGACAATTCTATTGTCTCATACTCACCCACATGTTGTTCCCAAAGTCAAACATTGACTTACATTTCTGCAGACCACTAAAGAATACATTTTGCTAGTCACACTTTTCCACGAAAAGGTCTTAGTACCATAAAAGTTCACATAATAGCTTTTCGTTTCAAACAGACCAAAATTTAAATGATTTAATGGTTCAATAGGCCTACATTTTCTCCTCTGGTGTGCTGTTAACTGTTGAGACCAGATGGAGTGTAAACAAATCACTTGTTTAATTGAGAAGAAAAAAAAAAAAAAAAATCAGATTCTTAAGGGAGAATTATGGTGGAAAACAATATTATCAATGAATAATGACTTAAATTTGATCTGTTTCTTGTACAAACCTGTTGTATTTCAAACGACTCGGAAAGTAGAGTAAATGGCAGTGTTCATTTTTGGGTGATCTATCCTTTAAAGTCTCATTTAGAGGAATAAGAAATGAAATCTGACCAGACTCTTTAATTACATTTTATACCAATCTCCCACGCCAGGCCCAGTCTTTCCTTGTTTGAAAAGATACCAAATGGAGGAACTGTGACGAATGGTTGTGGAAGTGGTGATGATGTTGCATGACAATGGAGATAATGTATCTTTATGATGATATGAAGGGCCTGCATCTGTATCTGTGTTAAGTAACAAAGAACTTCCATTTGTCTTCCTTTGTCGTGTATTTATATGAGCTTATTTGATAAGACAATCTGCCACTGATGTTAAATTTACTGCCAGGACTGTAGTACTATAACTATCCACCAGGAGGAGGCATGCAGTTTAAGACATTAAGAAATTTCATGTAATCATTAGCATCTGCATTGACCTAATGGAAGATTAGTCAGTAAAAAGTGAAACCCTTTACTGGTGCAACTGCCAAAAGAGGTGGTTTAAATTGCAAATCATTCTTTTTCAAAGTTGTAGATCTTGCCCCGCGTAGACACTAGACATTGTATTTAACTTTACATGTTTCAAAACAACGCTAAGAGAAATGAAAGTTCAGCCTGTTCAATAGGTTGTACTTTTGTTCACTTTGGTGTCACTCATTCAGCTGATGCAGCATTCAAAATGTCTTTCCAGTAAATAAAAAAACCCCAGAAAACATGGGTTGTGAAAATTAGACATGATACAGCCTTATTTATACTGTCGCTCTGAGATGATGCATAATAAACCTTGAATTTTAATACAATGTAGTGCAATAGTAATAGGGCCTTGTATGCATTGTAATATTTAATGTATATTCAATCAATTTCTGCCAATAATCCCAGATATACAGTGCGTTCATGCTTAAAATTTAATGTATAAAGAAATATATTTTCAAACCGATGCCAAAGAACTAGCACTGATAAATGCCGACTGTGTTGTCGCCGCCTCATGTCGGGGTGTTGTGCTGAATTTCGACCCCCTGCCAGATTATTACCCCCCCCTAGTATTGTTAGGTTCAGGAGTAGGCGAGGGGTTAGGATTAGGGGTTGGGTTAAGAGTAGGCAATCAGGTTGCGACTTCAATGAGGGGGTTAATAATTTGGCAGGGGGGGACGAAATTCATCACAACACCGGGCTTTAATTCAGTTAGGCCTATCTGTGTCAGCAGTGTGCCGATACAGCCATCTTAACAATTTCTACATCTTATCCTGCCTGAAAAGACAATAATCATTACAGATAACATTTTAGGTCAATTTTTTGGCTGTAAATCAATGATGCCCTATGTCGGTAGGGGATACTAATATGGCCGCAATCCAGCCATTACACTTAGTTGAAACACCATGTGTTAAAACTGGAATATAATATCAGACGGATTTAGATTAAGAGTTTTCACAGACAAAAATATACGATGTTAACACTCAAAAAGTTAATTATATTGTTAGTGAATATTATTTGTTCCCATATATTAAGCGTCTTTATCTACTAAGGTTTCAATTGATTGTGTACATGTTTTTAAAAATCCCTCCATGTAACTACAGCTGTAATTAATTTCTGTAATTATCCATAATTACATTGCTGACCCGTATCCCACCTCAATAGCAGCAAAAGTGTTTACAATTTCAAAGACACCCAATAAAAAATGTGACCTATAATTTACATATTTTTTTATACTAATTGTATTTCATAACTATCTGTATGATTTTTCAGTTGAGAGTTTCAAAAAAAGCAAAAGAAGTTTGAACCATTGATCCATTCAACACAGATTCGAAGGCTGCTTATTGGATCTACAAAGATAAATATTACTCGACTGCACATTATTTAAAGGTGAGCTTATGACTTACTAGAACAAATAGTGCAACTATATTAAGCACAGAGTTAGGTACAAACTAAACTAGTTACTAAGCACTATAGTGTGAAGTTTTCTGTCCCAATTTAAAAGAGCTCACGAACAACTGGTGCGACCCGACTATCCTGGTGAGCACTAATAAGCTCAAGTCTTACATCTAAGAATAAAAGTTGGAGCGCATCCACAAATTTTGCGCCACTGTAGCTTTAGATATCACACAGTCAGCGAATCTGTGATCATTCTCTCAAAGTATGCGTCCCAATTCCTGTTCGCCACAAAGGCATATACAGAGATGTGATGTGTGTCAGTTCAAGAGCTCATCTCTGTTTTTTTCCCCCTCCTTTTCTTCTTACAGTTTAGCTGGAGGGTCGTAACGATACAGTCAATGTACGGTGTGCATTTGGTGACATTTCAATGTTGACCTCCTCCCACTCATTCCACACAAATTGGCGTTATTGAAATCCGAGCAAACTCGCACATTTTTCCAATACAGACAACCTGTGCAACCTCACATAATTGAGGCTGATAAATGTGCGATTCAAACTAAGAATATTCATCAACTCTGAGCACTTCTGAAATGCACCTGGCAAGAGAACAAATTTGCATTTTTATTCTTTATCGGAGTAAAATGTGAATGCATGTCATTAGGCAAGAGAGATGCAATTACAGGGCGAAAGGAGAAAGTCCTCCCACACACATTTTACCTTCCAGTGAGGCATGTCAGAATTAATAAACCTGTGTCTGCAAATGAAAATCCTTGCTAAAAGCCTGGGACAGGTGACATGTAGTTTTGCTCTTTTCAATGCAAACTAGATTTCAATAATTTGGTCCATTTAGTTCTCCAAATTCGTCATGCTAAAGTGAAAGTTGTCATATGAAAAGACTAAATAATCCATCTGGCGTCAAATTCTGAACAACAACTGAGGATGACCAACAATGCCTGACGCTGTCGGTACAGCTTTCTAAATCTTCATGTCTACAATTGCACCTGCCACATGAAGTAGATGCTGAAAAATATAGGAGAAAATATCTTTACTTTCAATGCCAAAGAAAAATTTAAGTGCATTTAATGCACTCAAAGACTCAGGGAACCAGATGGTCACACTTAGCCAGAATTGCAGAAAGAAACTCGAAGGCTTTCAATTGCGCAAATGAGTTCCAATGCAAAGGGAAAACAGCATTCTGCCATAGAGTGATTCAGTTCAAAAATCACACATTAGCTCTCACAGAGGGGCGATAGATTTATCAAGACAGCCAAAAGGATAACATGCATCGTTCAAGTACATGATCGCCGGAGACGTGCATTGAGCTGCTGTTGGTAAATGAAGCGTAGACAATGATGCAAATGCAATAATAAATTAACTACTACAGGGTAAAGTATAAGAGATATATTTTCTGTTCCAGAAGGAAAGAAGACATTATCACATAAAGCAACACATGGCTGACATTGCTCCAAGTGTGGCTGGATTAAAAGGTGGATGTGTTCCTGTGCTGTACACTTCTAAGACAAAGGCTATGATAGATTTCGAAATGTTTATTTCCTCTGGTGAAAATACGGAACATGTATTCACAGAATCAGCTGAAAACACAAAGTGTGTGCACGGTTGAGCCTGGAGAAAGGTGCTGGGCTCCAGCAGGGATGAAGGCCCTCAGGCAGGGAGGGCTGTCCGTTTCTCACACTCCCTCTAACATGTTACAACATCTTCCTCTTCTCAAACTCCTGCAGAGAACAGGGAAGAGCAAACAGGGGTCAAACAAACATGATCAGCATGGGCTACAGGAGCACGGTCTGCCTCATTTGCAGTTGGTTTGTGTGAGTCAAAGTTTCTTGCAGTGATTGTTAACATTTACTATTATACTGTGTTTAAAGAGCTGAAGGAGTCAATACAGAAAATAAGGTGAATTAAATAAGTACTGAAAATGCTATATAGCTATATATATATATATATCTGCCAACCATGTGCATGTGCTCTCTCTACACTGCGGAAATAGCACCGATGAAAACACAGACAAAATTGTATGTTTGAGTTTAACAATCACCATTCCGATATTCCGTTCAAATTAAAACGTCATACAGCCAGGGTGCGTCCGAAATCGTGTACTGTCTGAGGAGGTACTACATTTGAATTTTAACTTACTTTGTGACTGTTAAAAGAAGTATGTTCTATATAGTATGAATTGGGGTAGTATGAATGTAATCTGGACATATTACATCCGCCATGTTGTCATTATCATGTGACCTACCGGTTTGAGTTACATTGCTTCACCTCCATTCATAAATCCTCTCCCTTGGCCTCACGGGATAGTAAAGTGTCCATCGAATGCACACTTCAGAATCTCGCCGGAAAGTTAAGACATACTACTCTGTTGACATACTGTTTTTCGGGTACTATATAGTAGAGAAGTATTCGATTTTGGACGCAGCTCCAGTCTGTGTTTCTTCACAAGGCACTTGTGTTGTTTGTGCGAATAAACCTGCCGTCATACCTTTGGTGATGAACTGTAATAAATCCAAACATGGATCTCCACCAGATTGTTTGCAATTACAGAATAAATGCTCCTGTTGAAAACATAGCCCCTGTATGCCTTTAGTGCATTTCCCCCCGGTTTCACAGACAAGGCTTAAGCTAGTCCTAGACTAAAATGCAAATGCCAATTTTTGTCTCAAGATGCACACCAGTAATGTTTTTTTCTAGGGTACATTTATAAAAGCTACACCTATCCTGGCTTAGTCTAAGCCCTGTCTGTGAAACTGGGCCTTAGTGTATTTAGTGTGTTGGTTAAATGAAGTCTATGTGCCACCTACAGGCCTAGGTTTTAGATTTTGGACAAAAATTGTTGCACCTCTTGATGGAAATAAATGTTATTTCTAATTCATGTTTGAAAATGATTCTTCATGTTCCCTCTCAACCATTCTTTTACAATTTGATCCTAACTGTTCCCAAACATATAACATGCTAGAAACATAATAATCACAGCAATAACTTCAATCCAAACAGTGACTTTTTTTGGCCGGCTATGTATTTATAACAACTTCTACTGTAAATGTAATTTTTATTTTTGGGCGAACTATAACTTTAAATACGAAATATTACAATAATCGTTAATCGTCCCTTAGGCTGACACACTGATACATTAGCCTGGAAAATCCAGCCTCACCACTGTACCAGCGGATGAGTCTGGTCGGCCATTGAATCAATTCGATTTCTAGGGCGGAGCAAATCCGAGCAAACAGGAAGCGGAGTAAACCAATCAGAGAAGGGCGGATATGACGTTAGCAAAGCGACAAGAGAGTCGACAGCGAAAAGTAAATAATTAATGTGTTTTTGGTCATTTAAAACTGAATTCACGGCTGAATAGAACAAACTCTCGGGTCTCCCGTGTGCAATGTTTGTTGATATTGAAGGGACTTTCGCCACACTAGAGTGACGCTGTTTGCGTCACTGAAATAAACGAATCTGATTGCAGGGTACTGTTTGGAGTTGACTCGAATTGTGACGGAGGGCGGACTGACCAGACTGATATATCTTGTAGAAGATAGATCAGTCTGGCCTTGCCAGGCAACGGATACATAGCTGCTAAAGGAGCAGTTTAACCTTCAGTTTAATATTCATTCTTTGGAATTGTGATTTTTACTGTATTTGTCTCATCCTAAAATGTGAAAAATACTATGAAACCCCACTCTGTTATGACCTTGTCTGTTGCACAAAATCTTTCATTCCTGAGTTTCTTGATTTTTTTTTCATATTGTGTGTGTGACTGTATTCATGCTGTATTTGGTCATAGTTTGTGCTTGGCATCTCTCATAGTCTTTCTTTAGGAATCTAGCATACATTTTCATATTCGGAAATTCTAACACCTGGAAAGCTCCCTGCATTAAACAGGAGATTGCTCTGTGAATCTCAGGATTTGAGGCCGTGTAAAGGTTAATCGCACAGGGGGGAAAAACCCTTTACCGAAGCTGTGGGTAAACACATAAAACTGTGATAAATGCATTGTATGATACAAAGACAAATGTAGATTGTTCCAGTCAGGAATAGCTATTTACATAGTTAATTTACAAAAGCATACAGCTACAGGGTGATGCATTGTGCTTTTGAAAATGCATTTTCCACAGCTAAGGGTGACGGAATGGTGCATTTCAGAGAGAATTCCCTTATGCAAATGTCATGTTTTAGAAACGAAGATGCTCAGGTTCTTCTGTAAAAATACTTGAAGCTCGACTGCCATCTAGTGGTCAAGCCAACTTGCCTCCTGAAATAATATTGCAGGAAATGGCCTCAAGTAACACAAGAAATTAAGTATTTGCTGTGATTACATAATTAGTAAGAGAGAGAGGGTAAACGAATGAGAGCATGATTAGTATCTTCCTGTGTTGTGTGCAGTTGTACACATTAGTAGGGTTGGGTGATTTACTGAATATTCACTGAATACATTTACAAAGATTTTGAAATGCATACATGTGAAATAAAATTAATCATAGTGAATATTGATTTAACCCGTCCATTTTTAGTCATTAAGTTTCCTAAAACTGTAAAGCGTTAAGACAGATACTTGCCAAAAAAAAAAAAAGGTTTGAATTTTTTTAATTAATCGATTTTTTCTATGAATCAGTTCAAATTGTTCATTTATCTTAAGATTTCAAACACCGATTCAAAAGTTTGTTTGTATCATCACTCAAAAATATTTACAGAAGCGCCACAATGTGGTATTTTACACTCTATAATGTAAATATTGCTGTAAACCACTCTGTATTAAAAAGTTGAAAAGTTTGGGATCTGTTGTTGACGTAAAATGAATTTAAATTTGGTTTGATCAAAATTATGCATAAAAACAAATAATGAATGGAGTCAAAAAGCTGACAGATATTTCTTGGCTATATCATCCAGGCATAAATGCAAGGAATAATGGGAGACACTATGGGATAAAGGGTTAATATTCCGGGTGGGATTGTGGCTGGTACATCGTGAGTGAGTTGCCAACATACGTGTGTGTGTTAACATGGTCAAAAAGCGAGGAAACACACAATCATCTTTTAGGCGTGCGTATGTGCCATCATTATTAAATTGGCCAGTGAGATAAACACAGATGTATGAACACAATGGGCTGCAAAATTAACAACCAGCCAGAGTGTTTTTCATCATTACTTCCAATGATTACAAATTAGAATCCAGGGGTGTGGTGGAAGAGGAAAGAAAATGGTATTGATGCAGAGGAAGGAGCGTTTGCTAGTGCTGATAATGAAAGGCTAAAATGATGAATGAGTGCAATACACGCTTTCACTTTTTATACATCTTGTTAAAAGTGCTGGCTGTGATAAATTGAGAAAGAGGCAGAGCTGCTAACTCACCAATATAAATGGAGCTTTGTTCATTTTCTCTCTTGCGGTGTAGTTTTCCATTGAATATCTTATGGTAAAAACTGCTATGGTTGTCTAAGGGGGCCCTTTACATTAGTCACCGGTTTGGCCCGCAGAATAGTGAATTTCCCAGAGCCGGTTCGGCTAGAGCCGCACAAACCGATAAATCTACTTTAAAAACAGTTCTCAGTGAGCTGACCTCACTGTGATGCTTTAAACTAAAAGGAGAAAAATAAAAACAAATAGATTTTTTACTTAAAAAATGTCTTTAATGGCTTGCTCTCAGCATGTTTGAGTTTGCAGAAACTAAAAACAGGTGCTGAGCATTTAGACAGTGAGGTAAGACACGAGGAGTGCAGCTCTGTGGTGACTCTGCCTCTGAGTTACAGCTCACACTGAGAGAAAACTGTCTCACCTTGAACATGGTGCTGCCCAGCTGAGCCGGAGACATGCTGACGATGACTCCAGCCGACTGAAGAGCGGCGATCTTCTCTTTGGCACCCCCCTTGCCTCCGGCAATGATGGCTCCTGCATGCCCCATTCTCCTTCCAGGAGGGGCTGTCAAGCCAGCAATGAACGACACCACCGGCTTAGCATTGGCCCCCTGAAGAGGGAAAAAAAAAACTATAAGTTAAGTGTTTTTTTAATACATTTACACTTATGTTCAGCAAGGATTCATTAAGTGACAGTGATAGAAAGATTTTTACACTGTTACAAAATATTTCTATTTCAAATAAATGCTTTTGAACTTAATATTCATCAAATTTTATTAAAAAGATATATCATGGTTTCCACAAAAATATTAAGCTGCTTAATTTTTTTTTTCTTTTTTCAGAGCCCCTAAAGAGACATGGTGGTAAAGGTGATGGTAGACATGTGCCAATATTCGGTAATGAACGATATACGATATCACGATAATGAATATGCACAATATTGTTATCGTGGGCACTTCAAAATACCGTGAATAATTATTTACTACGAATTATTCCAATTTTTATAATACATTTTAAGAATACTTTCCCCATCCACCATATAAAATGCACAACACCGCTGTATGCTGCGTAAAAGGGACACACACTCAAAAGTAAACAAGCCCAAAGTGCACAAGAAGCACATGGTGGAATGAGTGAAGGAGACGCGCTGAATGAAAGTGCACGTTCACTCTCTGTACAGCAGAGGGTGCTGATGGAACAGCAGAAATGCAGCGGTTACCCCGGAAACCCAGCTGCTACTACAGTATTTAAAATGCTTCAAAGAGCCATTCAGTTTTTTGCATTTGCAATGTTGTTCATCACAGCACCAAATACTTAATACTTAAAGACTTAATAGGCTATTTATTTTCTTTTTTTTTTTAAATAAATGTTTAAGGTTTGAAAATAAATAGCCTACTAACATTAAATACCTTATTGTAAAGTGTTACCTGTTGTTCTTTATAATTCTTTATGACTTTTTCAATTGGTTTGAAACATTTTACTTTAAACATTTAAATACAATAAGGCAATACACAAAAATATAGAGTTCTTTTTGTTATAAGAAAAAATTCTTAAACTTGTTATACTATGACAACACTTTTTTTTTGCAACTTATTTCAATATTGTGATAATACCATATACCGTGATAAAAGCGTCAGCAATTACCACAACATGAAAATTTGATACTGTCACATGAGATGGGATGGGAATGAGATGGGAGGAAAAATTATATGTCAATGCTTTAGGAACCCCCGTTTGCTCGTAAAACGTTTGCATTCCCCCCAAAAAACTGATCGCTCGCAAAACTTTTGCTTTGCCCCAAGAAACGTTGCATTTGCTTACAAAACTTTTGTGATGAAATAATATGAGGTGGGAGGTCCCCTAAAAGAGACCTTGTTTTCAACAATGATAATAATTTATTCTTGAAATTATTTATATAAATGCAGCCTTGGTGAGACATCTTTACTAAAACATTAAAATATATATCTGACACCATACTTCTGAACAGTAGTGTTTGGGTTAATGTATATAAAATTAGTTCAAATCTTAGGTAGCACAATATACAGCAAAAGTATGTTTTTATTTGACCACTGCATTATGGGTCTCCATAAAAATAACTATGGTCATAGTCAAGCTAAGTAAGGCCTACAAGAATAATTGTGTTTTGAGACACAATTACAGGAGGTGAGTCTCTATTTTTATAGACTTGTAAATAAGAGGTAAAGATAAGTGCAGGGGCTTTTAGACAGCACATACTGTGCTCAATTGGCATTAAAATGTAGGCAGATCAAGGCATCTAATAGCTTGTGTGGGAGTAAGCAGATGGGCAGACAGTGACTAGAGTCTGTCATTTAATACAATCTCACTTTCATGGAAGGTAATTTGTCATGTCCATGCCAATTAACTGCCATTACTGATGGGCCATCATGCTCAGGCTGTTTTTTCCTCATTCCCACCATATTCTATCCTCGTGAATGACATCATAATTCCAGAGTGGGATGTGGGTTTTTATAATCACAACAGGTGGATGAGAGTGTCTAGAATAAAATGGTTTTGGATGTTTTTATGGCAATTTTGTCAGCTTTTCTTAGACAGGCTGAAAGGCTTGGCTGGTAAGCATGTGCCAGTCCCATCAAAAAAAAAAAAATATATATATTTTGATAATACTATTTTATCATATAAATATATTACAAAAGATATTTTTCAGTTGCATACTTCTGTGGGTTCCTGTGCCAGCTGAGCTATTGCCATCGAGATCAATAAGAATGCTAATGGATCGTTTTCTATGGTATTATAGACTCCCTTGGGCTCAAACGGAGCCAGCACTAATTCAGACGTGCTCATTAGCATTTCGCAAGAGAGAAGGTTTCTAAACTTCACAGGCAATTTTTGATTTCACTAGAAACTTTAAATGGGAATACAAACTTCAGGTAGAGACGGTGAAATGAATGTGACCGCCAGTCAAAGACAGTCTAACTTAATACTTGATAATCTTCAACTACTCGCTAACATTATAGCGCTCCACAGGAGCCGGTTCAAAGCTCAAGCTCTGCTCAAGCTGTTCATGTTCGTGCAGCTGACTGCAGACTAAAGTCTAATCTGGGAAGATTACGATAATGAACTGAGGTAATTATATTTTGCTCATGCACAAAACCTTTAGAGAATGCTGAAGTGGAACGCTGTCCTTTCATTTTGTGCTCCATTTTTGTTGAATGACAATGACTTTCTCAGACACTCTCCAGTCAACCCCATTTTGAGCTTGTTTAGCAGTTACATAAGTAATATGGGTCTTAAAGTAGCAGTACATCCAAAAGTACCCAAATGCTGTCATCATTTACTCCTTGTTTTGTGAAAATTCTTTAAAAAAAAAAAAAAATTCTGTGTTCCATAGAAAAAAACATAACAGTGTACATGTTTGGAAGCACACGTGGGTGAGCAAATAATGACAGAATTGTCATTTTTGGATGAGCTATCCTTTTAGAAGTGTACTAATTGAATGTATTTTTACAGAAAAATAGATTATAGATATGCAATGAACGTTAGCAGAAAACACAGTTTTTAAAGTTTCCATGTTAACCATTGGAAAGTTTCCTCTCCATCATTCAGCAGCCCCCAATAGTGTCGTGGTGACTGTGGACTGCAAGTGGATCTTAATGGGCAATGTTCCCCAGGTGACAAATGTTAGCAATAAGCAAAAACAAGCGTATAGCTGACAAGCACTTGAGAGGAATATTCATATCAATATGCTAATTTGGCTGAAAAGCAATTTTGCAGTTTGCCTTGGCAATTCTGACACAAGGACTTACTGGTGTATGCATGTAGGGAGTTGACAAATTAACAGAAAAGAAGAAAACAGGGTGCTCACACCATTATTTGCACAATGCCACTGCAGCTAATAAAAAGCAAGTACCAGATATGGATTCAACAGGAAGTGTGTGAGCGTTTAAATGTGCAGTGAAGTTATGGGATTGGACCATGAGCCCTTTGTCACTGCTATTATTCCAAAAGAAAAACAGATGCTCTTCTTAGGCCAGTCTAAAAGGATTCATACAACAACATAAATCTGTCACGACTTTTTCTAGAGCTAATAGTTTACAAGCTCCTATATGGATCGCCGCTTCCATTACCGCCTTGAACCTGATGTATCATCCCTGTCCGCACTTCTTAATGAGACCGGCATGCGTTTAACAGTCTGATCAATTCAGGTCTTGTTAACAGCGGCGCAGACGGAAAATTTCATAACTGCCAAATGCTTCTCCCAAGGCTGAATCCACTGCATGAAATGTAGCATGACCATGTATTGATCTCCATTATTCATGGCCAAGGCCATCTTTGGAGCATTCACTTAAAAACTACCTTGTTGAGGTAATGAGAAAAGTTTACCTGAAAGGACCAATTTCATACAATCAGCAAGTCGGCGAGGAATAATTCAATTCTCCCACTAATTTAACTGACAGGCGTGCACAAAGAGCAACATGCTTGCTTTTCTCCAAGTAAAGAAAAGGCTTAATGGTGTCTGCAACTGTGAAACTTCTCAACAATGCTGAAAATTGCAGATTGACATTTCACCATTTCAGTTCAATTGAAATGTGGCAACAATAAAAACGAGCTCTTTAACACAGTCTGATTCACAGGATGGAGGAGAGGTTCTTTGAACATCCAAGCACTTGCTCAAAAATGAGGCACTTGTACATGCAGTTAACATATTCAGAGCGGCTTCTTGATTTTCCTGGGGTTACTGTGCTCCTACGCTGCTACACTCTCAGACTGGAGTTTCATTTGAATCGCGTCTGGCCGTCTGAGTTCCTCTTGAGAAAATGGACTTTCATGCATCAGTTTGCTGTATGTAATTTGGCTCAATCAGCACGGCTGAAATGATTCCATGAGTATCCATGAGTTTTTTTTTTATATCACAGACAGAAAAATTCTCTCAATGCAAGAGACTTGCTAATGCATCAGCTCTCTATGACTCTCAGATTGGAGGAATAAATATGACATGGTTAATGTTGACACAAACTGAGGCGCCGTTAGGAGTGGAGGAGGTGTTTGACTGTGAATGAAATCCAGCCTGGCTGGTCCAAAGATCACAATGAAAACCTTGTAGATTTTCCTTCACAGCCAAAACAGATCAAAGAGCAGCTGGAGGCCGTTTTCTCATTCACAGAAACAATGTGAGCTCAGGGGCAAGAAGCTCCTGCCAGCGCGGAAAGAGGAGCTCCATGTGTGGTGAGGGTTCCTGTTTGTTGGAGAAAGCTGCTGATCCAGAAGATGAAAAACACTGTGTACATCCCAAGGGCTACGAAAAAATAAGCACTGACTCGTGAGTCTAAAAGCGATTCATGAATGTATAACAGTGATTCTTAACCTTTGAGTGGGGGTGTGTATGGAAGATCTTAAAGGCACAGTTCACCAAAAATTAAATGACAAAACCAGCACAAAATAGGGATATGACTTGTGCATTATATTCAAAGTCTTTTGAATGAATAAAATAGCTTTCTGAGAAGAACAGACAGAAATAGCAAACCTCATTTGCATGTTCAAATATGTGCTAAAAAACAAACAAAAAAATACATAGGCTGGATGTTAACCAAAAACAGGAACTTGCTGTTGTAGAAAAAGTTGGAGATAGCACAAAGATAGCCTTGTGTTATGAGGGCAAGGAAGTAAGTGTTAAAAGATTGAGATATAACCTTTAAATTTAACAGCATTTTACAGTTTAGAAGTCACATGAGAATAATAGAAGCCGCTTACGGAGTTGTGCTGTTTCAGGTACTCTGCCGCATTTTCTTCTGCATCTCCTCCAATTTCTCCAATCAGAATGATGCCCTCAGTTTTTGGGTCCTGCAAGAACACCTCCAGGCAGTCAATGAAGTTAGTGCCATTAAAAGGGTCTCCACCGATACCTAAGAGAAAAGACACTTTATTCAAAGACCTCTCTGCATTAAACACTTTCTGTATTCTATGCAGATTTATAATAATGGATGACCAATGGTTAGTTTGCCATACCAATGCACAGCGACTGGCCCAGACCCACTTGGGTCGTCTGATGTACAGCTTCATACGTAAGGGTGCCCGATCTAGATACAATGCCTGAGAGAGAAAAAAAGAGAAAACTAGAGCTAGATAAAGATAAATTGCAATTTTATAGTGTAATTTGTTTTGTTAAATTAACATAATTAGTGCAATTAACTATTTGATTAAAAAAAGACATTTTTTTTAATCAAACAACAATTTAAATTTGTACATTGGAGTACTTAATTGGCAAAGGTTCAAACATATGATTAATTAATAAGTATATAATGTAATTAACTGACAGATCTAAAGGTAGTACATCAAAGTGTGAGTCTCTACTTCTCCAATTCATTTTATTTTGTTTTGCTCTATCCTCTGTGCTTCCGCATTCGTCATTATGTCATGCGTCAGGTCACAAATCGATGTGTAAGGCCGTCTGCTGGAAGCTAGTTATTATAGTTAATAAAGTTTTAAATATGGATATTTAACCCCTCGGAGCCATGTGGATAATTTTCATGATGGATGGATGCATGTTTTTGGGCTTCAAAATGTTATGCAATCCTTTAAAACATTTCTCCTTGTATAGAACCCTTATGGCATAAAATTTAAAATTCTATATTGAACCACACCTGAATCTTTTTTTTTTTTTCCTAAGAGTGTAGTTTCCTATGTTCACAATATTCTAAAGAGCAAAAATGTAAATTCCTTGTAGTATTCAACATTTTAATGTATTTTTGCTGCTCTCAGTTCTTTTCCAAATGTACAATGAAACCAGGGGTCATCTAGGCAGCACAGAAGTAATAAAAAAATCTTTCCAAATGTCAGATGTAACCTAATAGAAACACAATACTGGAAAAGGCCAATTTCAGCTGAACCATTTCCAGACAGACAAGGTCACAACTCTTATTACAGGAACAGGCACCAAGCTCAACTCTGAGTACTATTCTTCAGAGTTCCTCAAAAACCTGTAGCATCTGTCTTGTTATGTGACTTCAGACAGCACAGCCCTGCAGTATATAATTCCTTGACAGAGCACTGATGAGAAGTTATCTGCACCACTCTTTTTTAGCAGTCTGAACACTGCGTTACACTCTATATCTGAGTTCATGTTCAAGCAGAGACATCTCATCATCCCTGGCATGGTGAGACACTTTTACAAATCTGACAGATTAAAAAGGGTCCGTCTCAAATCGAGATCCTCTGGCTCTGTCTGTCTGATGCTTCTTTTATGAACGTGAAGAGAGGAGGAATGTTATGCCTTTCAAGGATATTTTAAGATTCTATTCAATCAGCAAGCGAGCTGCTCCAGTGTCAAGCTCTTCTGGAAGAATGACAGAGTTTACTTTATCATAAAGCCAGGTGTCATCCAGTGGAGCTCTTACCAACTCTTCCTTTCTTGTGGATATGTCCAGGCATGATCCCAATTTTGCACTCGCCAGGCTGCAGATATAAAAAAACACATTAAAGTTCAGTTTAAATTATAAATTTTACTGTAGGCAATTAAAATTACAAGCAGTAGGCTTTGAAGTCAACATGAAATAAAAATGGACCCAATTCAATACACATTCCAAAGGCCATATGTATAAAGCCTCAGAGTAAAATTTTAGTCTTAAGTGTGTCAAAATTCTAAGAATGATGTAATTTTAGTCTTATTCCTAAACTTAATAAGTGTGATTCATATAGGTTCCTAAGTATTAAATAATTTAGGAGCTGAGACCTAGTCTAAAGAGTGCTGGAGAGGTATCCTAACCTAGTTAGGAGTAACAAGATGGCAGCAGAGAGGAGGAAACACACACTTTCTGAAAAAGATATAGACCTGAGGGCTGTTTCATAAAAGATGCTAAGAAAAGCGAGGATTAAACTCCAAAACCTGACTCGAATGAACCTAACAAATGAGTTGGGGCTAAAGCGGTTTCATAAGTTAATTGAAGTTCACGCAGTCCCACTAATTAATATTTCCATTTTTCTGCTAAACAGACGGGACACAATAGAAGCGCAATAATTCTGACTAAAATATATATTTTGCTAAAATATTTGATGGACATTGAATGTGCCATAAAATGTACAATTTTAAACCTACAAGTAAGTGTATTTTTATGATAGTAACTGTAAATGGACTATTGTAATGGGGTAAATCAATATGCTTTAGGCCAACTACTGAGTTTAGATTCATCTTATCAATTAAAATTTAGTCTGTGCATATTTATTTTAATTTTTAATTTGTGATTTTAACTTCTGCTCTTCTAATAACAAAAAAAAAAAGAAAAAGAAAAAAAGAAAAATGTACTACAGCTGCCAAATAAAACCAGAGAGAAATGTATTCATATATTTTAAAACAATCTAAATCTTGGGCACAAAAAATTTAAAGAAAACCTGTAGGTTACAGATATAGATTCCCAGAGGTCTCTATTTTAGAAAAGGCTCGCTGACTTTATTGTGCTTTGACTAGAGTAGGTAGGCCTAGTGTGAACAATAACCATGCGTGTCAATTCTGCAGGCTGCATATTACTGTCACTCTTTTCATAGCTTTTGCTGGCTTTGAGGCACTTGCTTGGTATTTCTCCTGCTCTTTGTCTAGCAAAAAAATAATAATAATAATCACTCATCACTAAATAATTTTTAAGAAATTACTTCTCTTTAAATGTTTTGTTTCACTTACATTTTAATCAAAAAATGCCTTAAACTTACAACATTTTTTTTTTATTATTATTTAGCTCTATTTAGTAAATGGTTGCTCAATTTTGTAATACAACATTATATCACTTTGATAAGAAAATCTTATTTATATTTATTTATTTTTGGACTGATAGTGGTTAATACAGTCAAATAATTGTATGTGAGAGAGTCAGCTGTAATATCATTGCGTTCCTATTGGTCAGTGTTAAAGAAGCTCGGCTTAGCCTGACAGGTAGCCTGCTCCGGACCAGGCTAGTTTCCCAGCATAAGTTGCCAGAGTAATTGAGTTTGAACTTATTTAAGTTTGTTTTATGAAACAGAATTCACTGACAATAAGTCTGAATAACTAAAATAAGCCTGGCTTGTTTTCTAATCTTGTTTTATAAAACAGCCCTGTGGTTTCATAGACGGGGCTTAGATTAAGCCAGTATTAAGCCTTAGTTCAATTAGGGCATTTTTTAACGTGCCCTACTAAAAAACATTACTGGTGTACATCTTGAGACAAAACAAAGCCAGTGACATATTTTAAGATGTGTCAGTGCAAGTTGCTTTCAGTTAAAACAGCTCAAACATGCATTTTAGGTTAAGCCTTGTCTGTGAAACCAGGGGACAATGAATTGGAGTTACATGATGACAGAGTCGATAAAACCATACAGACTTGATTATCAAGGAATTCTTTTTGTAACTGACCTAGTAAGAAATTGAATAACTTCTCCCACTCTTCAAATTAATGCTCTAACTGCAGAGATGAAAGTATTAATGACATTTTTTGGCAGCTGACAAAATGCAGCAGTGCACCGGAGAGAACTTGGGCTCCTCAGCCCACAGTAAGAAGGCTCTTAAATAGCACTATTGTGACACTAACCACACCAAACATACATAAAAAGTGATGTCTGGAGGGCATATTTGTTTTTAATTACCCTGCAAGTTTGATTAAACCATCAAAATATGAGGAAAATTTTATATATATATATTTTTTTTTTCTTCAAAACTTAAGTGTGACCTCAGTTAGCACCTAAGAGTCAATCTTAGACTTTGCTGAAAGTTGCTTTTAGCTTCTTTGTAAATAGCTTCTGTTCTTAAACAAGTCCTACTTTTTACTAAGAATTATTTGACAGTTAAGTCAAAGCCTAAGCATGTTGAGTTTTAATTTTAAGAGAGATAGTGGCTTCTTTGTGTTAGAATTACATCTACATTTGCGCCTCACATGCCTTCTCTTAGAAACTTACAGCATCTTTAACTCATATTACAAATAATATGTTAGTTGAGTTAAGTTTCCAAAAATGAAGCCGTGCAGGTACAAAAAAACCCAAAAAAACAGCATAAGTGCAGCGCTCACATTAATGACACCAGGACAGTTGGGGCCAACGAGGCGGGTCTTGTTCTGGCGGAGCAGCTTGTGTTTGACCCGCACCATATCCTGCTGAGGGATTCCCTCTGTGATACAGACAGCGAGTGGTATCTCTGCGTCAATTGCTTCGATGATGGCGGCTGCAGCGAAAGGGGGTGGCACATAGATCACGGTGGCTTCAGCCCCTGTGCCATCTTTAGCCTAAAAACCAAATAAAGAATCATTCGCAGAACTAAACAAATATATTTGGTCAAACATCCAATTTTAGCATTTCAGTTGCAGTTGGGCTTTATCTGAAAGTGTTTAAACTGATAAAGATTAAACAACCAGCCTCTGGCCTTTAACACTTCTGTTACTTTTGGCATTGCTTGCTCTAAATAAGTCCCCTTAAATGTCCCCTAGTACCCTCAGAGAATCAGACCAGCTGTCCAAAAAGTAACTGTGGCTTACAGGAGTCTGTCAGCAGTCACACAGGCAATTACCTCCTTCACAGAGTTGAAGACTGGCAGACCCAGGTGTGTTTTGCCCCCCTTGCCTGGGGACACTCCTCCTACTAACTGAGAACCATAGTCCAGAGACTGCTGACTGTGAAAGGTGCCCTAGAGACAGAAGAGAGAGAGCTTTCAATGAAGGAAAGAAGAATTTGGCTTACTGTTCAGCAGTCAGCTTGTATTAACATTAAAAGGGTCATATCACCCCCAAAAAAAGGTTTCCTTTTAAGTAAAAGATCTTAATGTACTATGAAAACATACTGTAACTTTTAAAATGAGAACTTCATCCCCCTGTCCAAAAAGATTGTTTGTTGATCCTGATCTACAAACTACTCATTCTGAACAGGCAGATGCTATCATTCCTAAACACCAAAAGAACTAAAAATACGAGTAAAGCGTGTGAAAGTTCACAAAAAAATAATGCAGCATCATTTTTTATTGTTTTGTGACCACACAACAATTGATGTGTTGTACACTTTTCAAAGGAGCTGCTAATAAAGAATGTTAATGTCTGTATTGAAGCCAAAAGCAAACCCACTGCCAGAGTATGAGCAGACAAAAGTGCAAAGGTGGTAGACAGAAGAAAAAAAGAAAAAGAAAAGTTGTATTTTAAGTGTCAGAGAGTGGGAGGAAAATGGCTTTGAATAAAAAAAAACTGACAAAAGTATAAAAATAAAGTATAAAAAAAAAAGAGTAAATGAAGAGTAAACGGACTTATAAAATACAACAAATTAAAATAAAACTAGATAAAAAAATAAAATAAATCTAATAAAAAACAATACAAAAGAAATTAAATGAAACAAAAGAAATTAAATTAAAATGAAAGTTCAAAAGAAAGGCATTTATTTGAAATAGAACATTAAAAAATGTCTTTACTGTCACTATCAATTTTAACATGTCCTTATGGAATAAAAGTATTAATTAATGATAAAAAAAAAAAAAAAAAACTTTTAACTTGGTAAAATAGTGACCACTTTTCACAATCTAAACAATACCAGATGGATAATATCCCAACCCAAGTCTCCTGTTGAATATCCTGATTCATTTATGTCACATTATGGAAGTAAACAGGTTGTGAATGTGTTCCTTGTTGACTTTAAACTGGATAGATTTGTTGCAGTGTTTTAATTTTAAGAGGGAGACAGTATTCAAAGAGTAGCTTCTTTGTGTTAGAATTACATCTACAATTTTGAAACAAAAGAAATGGAAAGTAATTAATGTAATGTAATGTAATGTAATATAATATAATATAATAAATACCCTATACACAACAAAACCTAGCCACAATACAGTGAAAATCCAATGAAAACGCAGAGAAAGAGGACTCTCACTTTGAAAGTAGTCTCAGGTAACCTTTGAATCTATAATATTCTAAACTATCTCTATATAACTAACATACGACACACTGCTGGAACACAGAACCCAAACCCTTACACAAAGATAAATGATTTTGTGTAATGGTCATGCATAGCATATTTTAGGCACAGTAACATGGTTTGCACAATTTTGCAAGATTTTCATGTACATAAATCAGTTCACATTTAGCTTGGTTATTAAATTACTGACTAAATGTAAAGAGACTAATGTGAAACTTGACATTTATAATTTCCCTGCATGCAACCCAGAACATAGACTTACAAATGCACTTTCATTATGTGAAGCACTTTAAAATCAATGAATGCTGTAAAATAAAAATGTATCAGTAAAATACCATTTCCCTATCATTAGAGATTTGAACAGTCTGTAGAAATGGTGCGTCACGAACTTTAACCTTCCTTCCCCGCTATGTCCATGTTAATTATTACAAATTATTTTGAAACATCGCAGTTAAGTCCAAAGGTAAGGGCCGCGTCAATATCTACCACTGTAATGTTATAAATATAATTAGAAAGAATGAGGAAACCTGGCACGTTTTCGATCTATTTCCCTCCAAGCGTCCCTTTGCCAACTTTTCTACCATCATTTGTTCTCATGCTTTCATTAACGCTGAAGTGCTGAGCTAACTTTACAGTTTTTCCTGCACGCTGCCTCCGTTAACAGTGTAGCGATTAATTTGAGGTATGGTTTGCTTATGTAGCCGAACAGCAAAGTTAATATGCCGCGATGACACTCCAGTCATTCTTCATCCCCCTTCTAATTATAATGAGTGTTCATTAAAACTTCATCTAATAACCCTTTATTATGGTAAAGAGTCATTTGAAAGAGGGTGAAGGAGAGTTAGAGAAATGCAATGAGATATTGGAAATAAATCACAGGGGTGAGAAAAGCAAGGTTATTGAATACTGTAGCCAGCAGTTTTAGTGTAAAGGGCCTCTAGGCAGGTGTCAAGAACAATTGTGTCGGTCTCTCCTCATCTAATAAAATAAAGCATGAAAGGATAATACATTTAAATCCCAACCCAACACACGTATAAGAATATTCTTTAAAGCGGCCATGTCATATTTTTAAATTATTTATTTTATTATGTATTTTATACATTTAAAAAGTGCCCCCATTATGCTATTTTAAAAAAACCTAATGTTGTTTTGTAGGTTTCCTACAACAGGTTTACATGCATTCAAGGTAAAAAAAAACTTTCATTTTCTCATAATATACAATACCATCATTTAATGCACATCACCTCATTTATTAAAGAGTCCGAAAATGTTTTGTTCGAAGATTCGGTCTCTCTAAACCCCTGCTTTCCGTGAGCCTCCTCTGCTCTGATTGGTCAGACGGCCCAGTCTATTGTGATGTGTGAAAAACGGAACGCCTATCCGCTTGTTAAGTCGTGACGTAAAGAACGCCGTTTCCGGGTCCAAGCCTCGACTCGTTTCACTTGAGAATGCCATCGACGGCCATTTATGAGCGCTATTTATTTATATTAAACATCAATCATTTAAAAAAGTTAAACAGTTATCAATATTTTAATGATTTATAAAAGATGAATCATTGTCTGGCCATCTGGAATTTTGATATGGAGATAAAGGTTGTAATTATATATTTTTTGTAGTATTACAACCACATCGTGTGTGTATATTAGCACCATTTGTTGTTTTCTTGTGGTATGAGATAGAGCGTTAGGACCCGGAAGCGCTGCCGCGTGACGTCAGACTTAACAACCGGATTACCACATCTGAATTTTAGCTCTGGAGGCTTCCTCAGCACTTGTATACGATCAGGAACGGCGGTGTCAGTTTTTACGTATCAATTCCTCATCATTTTGAAGTGCAGTAAAGTGGATTCGCAGTGCTGAAAAACCATAGGCTGGTATTATGCATATTTCTTATGTTGTTACGGAAGTATGTAACAAGAAGTGTGAAAGGAATTGCTGACGACTTGTTTTAGGAGACAATAAACTTGTGTTGTGCACTTTGATCTTAAAAACTGCAGACCTTTTACATTCACAAACAGCTTTATTACACACTACATGAAAGGTAATATTCGAAAAAGCATAATAGGGGCAATTTAATATAAAAAATTCATAAATTAATTTATTTGTTATTTATTCTTTTAATCTTTTTTTAGTGCTGTCAAATAATTAATCACGATTAATCCCATCCAAAATAAAAGTTTGTGTTTACATAATATAATGTGTACTGTGTATATTTAGTATGTATATATAAACACACACATGCATGTATATATTTAAAAAAAAAAAAAAATTATATATATATATATATATATATATAAATTCTATATAAATATACATAAATATTTCTTAAATAAATATATGTATGTGTGTGTATTTATATATATTTTACATAGTAAATATACACAATACACACACATATTATGTAAACTTTTTTTCTCCTGCTTATGTTTTTTGTGCATGATAAACCACTTTGCATTCAAAATGTGGCCCAGATAATTACAAACAAGAAAGAAAAATTCTTAAAATGATGTACCAAAATTATAAATTCATAAGCATGCAGGCTTTACTCCTCAGATTCATCTGTGGCTCAATGTTTGCAAAACCTGATTTATCCACTTTTTAATATTTTGGGTTAAACAAAACTTTGGCTTTAACAACATGGCATGATGTCAATTACCATAAAAAAATATTTTGAGTCCCTTAGTTTGTCAAAAGAGCATATATTATTTTTGTATTATTATTATTAATGTGACCCTCATGTCCAGTTATGGTGAGTAGATGATACAGCACTTCAATCGGTAACTAAATGGAAAGGCGGTGAATCCAGACCTTTTCAAATATTTGGGCTGAAATGGCTACACACCTGTTTTCCTGTGAAGCCTTGACAGATGACCTTAGTGTTCTTGTTGATGTAAAGGTTCTTCCTGTTGCCAGTATAACAGTGTCTCACCCCAGCCTGCTGCACTGCAAATACAAACACAACAGCAGTGGAATAAGAACCAAGGATCAATAAATACACATCTAAAAGTGTATGATTTTTTTTTTTTACATTCTTAGTGAAGTCTGCATGACCAAATGTTGCCGTTTCTATAAATATTGGATTTCATAATATTTCCTGTGTCCAACACACCTGCCTGCAGTTTATTTACTAATCTGTCACATTAAATGTACAGTCAAATTGGCAGCTAAAGGTTAGGCCTAAGAAGAAGTTGTTGGCTTCTCTTTCACATTACTCTATACGTTCCCTACAGGGTCTGATGTCCAAAGGTCATGCTGCCTTGACCACAAATAGTTTAGAAATAGGCAGGGTTGAAACAGATGACAATAGTTGCAAAGCACCAAGCGGAACCAAAAACTCCAATGTTTATCAGTGATCAGCAATCAGTTTTCTTGAATGACATAACAGAATAGGACTGCAAGAAATAGGCTATTGATCACAGCTGACAGGATTAAATGCTCCATCCACATTTCTCTAGGTTAAAGTTCACTTAAACCACTCATGGATCAGGGTTTTCAATCTTTTAGATGTCAAAAAACCCCAAATATGATCATACTGGTGCGAGACCCCCCATCCAAAAATCTAAGAGGCTGCTATATATCTTCATGTATTAAGAATAAATTTATACTGTTTTATAATTAATATACATAAAATAGTATTTGGAAAATATTTAGTGTTTTTTATGTTACATTTTTTTCTACACACAACATTACTGTGCTGTACTGTATATGTATTTTTTTTTTATATTATTTAAAATCTATTTATTTTATTCAATATATTTAGGCTAGCTTAATCTTTTTTGTCTTTATTTTATCTTATTTATTTGTACATTTTATTATGCTGTTTGTCTTTATATTTTTCCACAGACCCCAGTTTGAAAACCCGTGTCATAGACAACTACTCAATGGCAAAATTATTCTGTTTGCCTTCCTACAAATGGAAATAACTGCACATGCATTAAACTGCATTGAATTAAGTTCACGGTTTATGGTTCTGAAAAAGCAGAGTATGCAGTGTTTCACACTGAGAGGGAAGTAAGCAAAACTGCTTTCTGTTCAGCTGGATAGAAAACTCCATTATTGACAGACTTAAATTGCACAAGACTGGAAGAGTTAACCAAAAGTTTCAAAAGTGCCAACACCCTTTCACAGACACTGCAGACGCTCTATTTTCTGCTAAATTATTACTATAGTAAACGCTAAGGATTGAAAGAAGTACAAGCAACCACACACACACCTACATCTCACACTAATCTACAGTCACACTAGTCGTCCACATGTACTAATACCTGTCAACACGCGTTCAGCTGATTTATAAAGAACATTGTCATTCTAGCTGAAGATATGAGCAACATTTTGATCATAACTGTAGTAAACACACACACACTCTGTCCCATACAACATATAAATAAGCACTAAGATAGTAAATGATAGTGCTGTCAGTCTGCTACCTTCAAAGTCCTCCAGATACTTTCACTAACATATAAGACATATTTTAAAAAGACAACCTCGTGATGAGGTTGAAATGAAACACATTTACCAGTAAAGGTCACCTGTTCATAAATACACTTAGGTTTTATTGCTGAATACACCAACACAACAGCATTAGCATTAGCTGACTGTCTGTGTTTAACCAAAAGAAATGAAAGAAATAAAAGACTCCCACGTTTACAATAGCTACTGGAACAATGTCAAAACAAAGACAGAGATGTGTTTAAAACGTAACATTGTTAGTTTTACTTACGGAGCAACCGGGCAAACAACCTGCTATGAGACATCTTCGGTCATTCACCAATGACACCGGACAGACATGGACCTAAACGTCAGCGTGCATAGTAGTCCTGCTAGATGCCTGAAGAGATATAATCGCCTTCATACGGAGTAAATAACATCTAACACACCATAGCATTATATGCGACTTTAGAAATTCATTTAACTCTGTATTTAAAATGTACCCATGAAAACGGGAATTGTTTGCTTAAAAGCGCAAGGAATGCTGGACAATGTTGTTCTATATAATATAATATAATATAATATAATATAATATAATATAATATAATATAATATAATATAATATAATATAATATAATATAATATAATATAGCATTAAATTAATTTGATTCTTTGCACAGTATTCATATTTTAATTTGATATACAGTTGAAAACCATATGAAAGCATATGAAAAACCATATGAAAACCATATGAAACCATATGAAAAACCATATGAAAACCATATTTTTATTTTTATTTTGTGTGGGGAGGAGGGGGTTAGAACTACAAATAATGAAATATTTTGTACAAATTAAACAAATTGTCTACAATTTATATTAAGCCATATACAAATGAATGCAACTCTATACACATCAGATGTTGAATGAATGAATGAATGAATGAATGAATGAATGAATGAATGAATGAATGAATGAATGAATGAATGAATGAATGAATGAAAACGAGTGTTTTACCTGTTTTAAATTACGCATTGCATTTTGTGTTTTAGGGTTACACAGGGTTACAACCTAACAGGTAATATCCTGGCAGAAAATTACCAGTACCTTTTCCTTTTTTCTACAATTTTGTTCTTACAGCGTACCTAACCTAACTGAATAACAATTATAGGTAAATTTAGGCTACAAGCTAATAACATGCTTTATCATAAATTAACGATTATTATTGAATAATTGCTAATATCAATTTAATGCATGCTGAAAAGTTGTCAAATCTAACAAAATTGCTAAGTTGGCAGCCCCGCAAAAGAAAGTGGCGCGGTGAGACTAGCCAATCGCGCGCAACCAACTCTGCAGATGGTGATTGGTTGACGTCTTTACGGCGCGTCGTGCGCTTACGCTTATTCACAGTCAAAACTCCGTATATTCATCCGTCCATGAATAGTCCCTCCTCACGAGCAAATGGAAACGACTACGCAAGTGCACTAACGCGATGACGTAGTAGAACGTCCCAGGAAATATCCTACTGGGTCTCAATTAGAAGCGCACAAAGTCATTCAAGATGGTGTTAGAAAGTATCTCCAGGATTATCAAAATACAACTTCCAGCGTACCTCAAGAAGCTGCCCCTTCCGGATACAATCGGAGGCTTTGTGCGACTGACAGGTATGTGTTTATCCAGGTTTTATCTTACAAAATGTCACAAGCGTAGATGGAAAATGAAGTTAACAGCGCATGCCTGCCTAGATAGAGCGATGCAAGTGTCTTTGTTTTCCATCTTTTAACACTCAAATAGCGTATAACTTGGTAACTGGTTGGCTGAACGTGTTTCTGGGTATCTTCCACCTATTTCCCATATAATTGCGTGAGAAGGTTCTCAAGAGGCAGTGCCTCATCGCTCAAGTGATTCTAGTCTATTTGTATTAATACAAACGACTAATGTTAGTGTGTGTCTATTTTAGAAATGTGTGAAGAACAAAACAGGCCTCTTTGCCTCTAAGAGGCATGCTTTATTGTAGAATGACAGGTGATGGCACAGAAATATCTGCAGCTGTAAATATGTTTACCTGTACAGCTAAAATGACCCCCCATAAGGGTCCAGCAACTGTCATTGTGTAAGGCAAAAGTTCATGATTGGTTAATAATCTCTAATGCACATGTGTGCAAATATGAGAAGTGTATTAGCACTGAATATTACTTTATCTGACATGCTGAATAGCAGCACATGACACTTATCACACATATTTTTCCAAAGTTAGAAGTGCTCGCACTAAGTAGACTGTGTTTTCATTTAAGTGTATAATAAGTTCTAACACTTGATTGTGTCTCAGTTTCAGAGTGGCTGAGGCTTCTGCCATTATTGGGGATTTTGGCTCTGTTGGGTTATCTGACCATCCGGCCCTTCCTGCCCAAGAAGAAGAAGCCAAGAGACTGTCTAATAAATCTGAAGATCCAAAAAGAAAACCCTAGAGTGGTGAATGAGATTGACATTGAAGACCTGAGGACTCCAAGTGTTTGTTACTGTCGCTGCTGGCGATCTAAAACGGTAGGAGGTTGAATGCCTGAGAGATTAAAATATAATATATATATATATATATATATATATATATATATAATATATAATATATAATTTATATATATATTATATATATATATAATTTATTTATATATATATATAAAATATATATATATATATATATATATATATATATATATATATATATATATAAAATATATATAAATTATATATATATATATATATATATAAAATATATATATATATATATATATATATATATATATATATATATATATATATATATATATATAAAAAATTTATATATATTATATATATTATATATATATATGTGTGTGTGTGTGTGTGTGTGTGTAATTAAAAAAAAAAAAAAGTATATGACCCCTTTTTAAACTATTAATTTGTGTAAAAAATGAAAAAGCATGTGTGATTTTCTGCTTCCTCTTTGCGAGTGTCAGTTTTGCCACTCTCTCTAGCCACTCTCTCTATCAGCATTTCATTTTTTCTTTCTCATCTTACAGTTTCCTGTTTGTGATAAATCACACTTAAAGCATAATGAGCTGACGGGGGACAACGTTGGTCCACTTGTTCTTAAGAAGAAGACTATCTAGCCCACCTGTTTTGGGACAAAACTCTATTTGTTTTTTTATGCATATTTTTTTCCACTGAAAACCTACTGTAATTTTGTTTGTTGTACTTACCCCAACCATTTACTTACTTATTGTGCAGAAATACAGAGCTGTAAATTTAGACTAAAATGCTCAAGATATTGTGGTTGATCCTGAGAGATTAATTATATTGATTTACTTTTTGTTACATTTTTCTGGTGTTTATTTTTATATATATATATATATATACTTGGCAAATGTAGTTTGACTTTTGTGTGCAATATAACAAGACCACAAGGAAAATGTCAAATCTTTGTGGCCAAGTGTCTTTTTCGTTCTTAATCTATATCTAGATTCAGTTTTAACTAAGTTGCCTTGTACTATAACTATTTTATGTGCGTTGACATTTTGTAAAACGAAAAAAAAAAGTCACACTTTTAACTTTTCAATGTGAAGTACATTATTAGGATTTGCTTTTGTTGGTTTTACTTGTTTGCCATTTTCTACAGCATTATTCCTAAACCAACAAGAGTTCTAAAATGTTTGCCAAATTATTTTTAACATTTTCAAGTGCAGGATACTAAACTTGACTTTTGTTTGTATACCTACAAACATTCCCCATTGCCTGAGATTGTAACAAAGCTATTGTTACACATTTATATATTACAACATTTATCATAATGTAACAAAGAAATGTGGCCTCTTTTCACTGTCCACCTAAACCAACATGCTGCAAAAATTACAATTCATATTATATGTGCATTCATTCACATTCAAAAGTTCTAGTTTGACAATCCCTTGGTTTTCACACATTTTTTCTCTTGTGTCACTTGATTTCATATTTTATGGCCCTTGTTCATAGATGTTTTCATAAAGTACATTTGTGTGATAACTGGAATGTGCCTAATAACTTTTGTAAAATAAAAGGTAAACAAACTTGTTTTATCTTCCTGAAAATTCTTTTTAATCTAAATGCTGTTTTTCTTATCTATTAATCTGAATGTGAATGATGAATGTGTGATGCCATTCAACAGTGTTTTTCGAAGTTTGTTTCTTCTGTGTACTTTTCCTAAAACACACAATAGTGCAACTTTACTATGCTGATGCTCCATTTCTTTGAAGTAACAGTGCTGCTTATTTACATCTGCTTTGCATTTGATGATATAACAAGATAATGCTTCCAAATGCAAGCAGGGGGTTTTGCCTGTCATTTACTTAGAAGGCATGTCACTCATTTTCTGCAGCATTACATCTACAAATAAAAAATAAACTCCACATACACCATACAGTATATAATTAGGGTCTAATGCATTTAACAGTAGTCATTTAATAGCTTAAATTAAGAATGACTGTATGCAGCATTACCAATACTATGAGATAAAATCACAATACAAAACCTTGTAAAATTCAAGCAGTAAACTCAGTCCACTAATAGTGTTCCCTTCACATGACTGTATAACATTCAAATACACATTTTATGAAAAAAAAAAAAAAAAAAAAACATGAAAAAAATTCGAAATAAATGTGGCTCATGAAAAGTAACATGATGAACTGTGCAAAGGGAAATATATGGTTTTTCTTTCTACTCCTAATAAAATAAATCCCTACATCTTTCTTTAGTTTCTAAAATGACTTTCACTGTAAACACAAAATGTAATTGAACTCTAAACTGACTTCACAGATACCTGCAAAAACTCTGAATCTCAGAATGTAGGTCCATGACTATGCTTGGAATAGTTACCATACTGTTCTTATTGCTGCTGTAAGCCTACAATACTCAGATGAATTACTACATTTGCCAAAATACACTCAACTTGACCTTCCAATTCCAGGTTGATGGGTGAACTGAAAGAAACCTCTTTCTAGCCTCATCTTCTGATCAGACTGCCAAATACTTTTTTGTGTGTTTTTATTCTTTATGTAGCATACTTTCTGAAACCAAAAGTCAATGTTTGACTGGTTAGTGTTGGGATTGTTCTTTTGGTGCCATCAGCCAAAGACATGAGTGACATTTTAACTATATAAAAATAGAAATGGAAGGCTGTATACTACTGAAGCTTGTTTCTGCCACTGAATAATAAATTAAAAAGGTAATTGCAACTTTTTATCTCACAATTCAGATTTTTTTTTTCTCTGAATTGAGATATATATTATAAAGTCAGAATTGCGAGATGTAAACTCAATTCTGACTTTTTCTCAGAATTGCGAGATACTAGCCCGGTTTCACAAACAGGGCTTAGACTAAACCAGGATTAGGCCTTAGTTCAATTAGGGTATTTAAGTTGCTTTTATAAATGTACCCTAGAAAAAAACATTAACGGTTTGCATCTTGAGACAAAACAATGGCATTGACATATTTTAAGATAAGTCAGTACAAGTTGCTTTCAGTTAAAACAGCTCAAACATGCATTTTAGAGTGAGACTATCTTAAGCCTTGTCAGTGAAACCACGGGTTAAACTTACAATTACGAGTTATGAAGTCAGAATTGCGTGATACAAATGTACATTTTTTTCCCCTCAAAATAGTTATATAGTATAGATATAAATATAGTATATCTCACAATTCTGACTTAATAAACATGCAACTATGAATTGAGATATAAACTCACAATTCTGAGAAAAAAGTATTTTTTCCTCAGAATTGGACTTTATAACTCACAATCGCGAGTTAATATCACAATTCTGAGAAAATAATTCAGAATTACTAGATGTAAACTCGCAATTGTGAGGAAAAAAAAGTCAGAATTAGTCGCAATTATCCTTTTCTTTTCTTTTTTTTTTTTTATTCTGTGGCGGAAACAAGCTTCCAGAGTACACCGTATATACAGCACAGTGAAAGCAGCTAGCATTCCATTCCAAACATAGTCATGACAACACTGGCCAGCATATGACTTTCTGTAAAACTAATATGCAGTCACTTCAGACTGATATATTAATATCTGGAATATCTAATTTTAGAAATACTATCAACACAAATATCAGCCAGTTAGAAAAAAAAAATATTCATAAACAACAGTTTTTGTACTCGACAGTGCTAAAAATTATCAATCCATAGCGTAATCCTTTAAAATCCTACGTTTCGGAGGACAATACTAACTTGGAACTTCTCATCTGTAAAAGAAATACTGCAAGTGGTTTTCATTCACCTTGGAAGGTAAATAAAAAAAGTTGGGTTCCTTCATCTGAAATCATGTCTGCCACTTTTGCACTCTGACTTCAGAGGGTCATAGTAATAACGAGTTTGTGAATCAAAATTTGAGGACAAAAAGGATGATCAGCAGCCTTGGATGCTGGGGTGTCACTTCCCAGAAGCCTTCCAGTAACATCATAGGGCACTTTCATATGTCACCGGTGTCCCTGATGCAGACAAAGCACCTTGACTGACAGCTGCAATTCAGAAAATGATAATTAATACAATGGACTCATTTTTTAATGCAATAAAGAATGTTAGTGTTAGTTGTATTAATGTTTTTGAAAGAAGTTTCATATGCTCACAATTAAAAAAAAAAAAAAAAAAAAAAAAACAATACTACTGTGAAATACTATTACAATTAAAATAATTGTTTTCTATTTTAATACATTTTAAAATGTAATTTATTCCTGTGATGACAAAGCTACATTTTCAGCAACATTACTCCAGTCTTCAGTGTCACAGATACTGTGTGTTAATATGATTGTTTGTTCAAAACACAGGTTTATACATGTTTTTACAGGTTTATCAGAAGCAAACTGAATCTACTGGTCTTAATTATAGGGGCTGGAGCATTTGATCCACCCTCCCCCCAACACATTAGCAAAGTTGAGAGGCAGCACTGTGCAAACAATAAAGCAAACAAACACAGAATGAAACAGGACAAAGGGTAACCCTGCCAGCATGCAAATTCTCCAAGCTGTGGTGATACATTTCCATGTGCATCTCATGTAGCTTGTTTATTAAAATGGATTAGCTGCTATCCACATTGTGTCATTGAATATTTATATATATTAATATAAAATATTATTTCTGTGTGTGTGTGTGTGGTGAGACAACTGCAGAAACCTGCTTCAGTATTATTCGCAGAGCTATGCAGTTTAGTTTTGAGGTTTGACCAAACCCTGTTAACTGTCTACAAAGTCAGCTCATTTTTAAGGCACCATCCTAACCACCATGAAACCTCACAAGTGGCTGATTTGTGTGTGTGTTCTTGTATATATGGTTTATGAAGACACGTGTATAATGACATGGGTATTACAATGTAAACATGGTTTATGAGGACACTTCCTGTGTTCTCATAAACCGAATGGCATAAAAAAATAAAAAAAACATACTAAGTGGTGTTTTTTTTTTTTTTTTTTTTTTTAAATGCAGAGTTTTCTGTGATGGGGAGGTTTAGGGATAGAGATAGTGTAGGGGGATAGAATATACATTTTGTACAGTATAAAAACCATTACGCCTATGGAGAGTCCCCGTAAACCACATATACAAGTGTGTGTGTGTGTGTGTTTCTCAGGTTGGTTCCAATACAGTCAGACGATATGGTGCATTCAAGTGCTCCTGGGAAGTTTGTGTTTACGAGGTGGGAAGTGGTGTTTAGGACGTCATGTGTGTTCAAGTCATTTTCGTCAGAGGAAAGCCTTGTTTACACTGCACGTGTCTGCGGCGCGTTACGGCTCCAGCGAGGTTTTGTTCCGTCCTCTGCGCGGTGTCAACTCACACCAGAAGCATTTCAGAAGCGAAGCGGCTGGATTCGCGAGACCACTAGATTTGCCTGTCCAACGTTTTTTTTCATTGATTTTTTCGTGTTTTTAATGGCTAAATGGTTTTATTTTTTGTATTGTTTAATTGTGTCTATTGCTATGCCATACTTTATTTTGCTGTAGCCTGCAGATGAAGTTAATACACTTAAAAGTCCAGTTATGGATGAGAAGAACAAAGAAATTTAAAGTTTTTCAACTCCGAATCTCTTGTTGTCAGTTTTGGCATCCTAGTGATGTGAACTATGAGCGGGTGTTTAAGTTATTTTGACTATATTTTGTATTTGAGCTGCACGTTTTTCAACTTTCAAGTTTTTTCAAGTTTTTTCAAGTTTTTCAACTCCGAAAAAACTCTTTTCTTGGACACAGAGTTCATCAAAATCTCATGTATTCTAAATATTATTTTTAACAATTATCCTTAAAAGGTTGCACTTTTCTAGTTCTTGGTTTGGCTAAAATGTTCAAATCTTTATTTTATTTAAATTATTTTATAATTCATATAATAAATACATTTTTCTCAACCAAATGATTTTTTGACCAAAGCAAAACTTTAACCACTTTATCTTATTTTATCCAAGCAAAACTGATGCCAACTGTTAGGAACAGACTTCATAAATTGCTGCATATTAGAGATGCACTAGTGTATTGGACGCTAATATTTATTGGCCAGTTTTTGATCCACTTAAAACCATTAGCATATCGGCTACAGCATGAAAAAGGCAGATACCGATGGTTTTGAATAATTAACTGCATGAGGAATAAATAACTGCATTATACCTTGTATAATATCTGTTGCATGATCCAATGTTTTTCTCTGGGTAAACTAAATACTTGCCAAAACAAAATGAAACCTGTACAAAATATAGCAGAGCTCGACAATACGGACTGCCAGGTGCCAGCGTGAATGAAGCTCAGGACAATTGACGGAAGTGTCACTGTCCAGATTGGGCTAGTTCTGCATCGTCACAGAAATGTATCCTTTGCATGTGTTTTTTTTTAAATATTCAAGTGTAAGAAGATGCAAAAAAGAACTCAATTTGGTACTCGCTGTGTGGACAAACATCCAAAGCACGCACCCAAAAAGCCACATCTCAGATCTCAGCGCAAATACTGAATTGAGCTGAACTGATTAGCTATTTGCATTAACAAGCAGTTGAACAGGTGTGTCTAATAAAGTGGCCAATGTATGCGAGTGTGTGTGTACAAATATCTCACCCCACTCAGGGTTCTTTGGTTTCTGCAGGAGTCGAGGGCCGAGCAGACTGATGAGAAGCGCCCCAATAGGAGCGGTGATGAGAATGGACAGCACAGCAACAGTGAGGACATCCATGCCGTACTTCTGCAGCTCAAGGTCATTCTTGGAGCGTGCCATGTCTAGAGCTGTAGAGCCTATGGCAGCCTGAAACCAATCACATAACGGGATTGCTCTGTTAAGGATCTCACATATGCATTTAATTTCATTTTATAGTCATTCAGCTTACTCTTGTCCAAAGAAACCTAGAAGGAATGGGTACAGGATAAAGACAAGAAAGCAAAAGTACTATATATAGGTTGATATACTAGGCAATTTTACCTGTACTGTGGCTTTCGGCATCCAGGCTAGAGCGATAAAGACTTTCTCTTTCAGGTTAAAGCCAGCTCGCAGTACCGCAACAAAAGTGATGAGCAGCCGTACCGTGAGTGCGATGAGCAGAGCTGCTATACCCAGAACTGAGGACATATTAAATTAGAATAGATCAGCTGCATGTTTGAAACACTACACGTGTGCAAAAGTGTGCACTGCTTACATCCCAGTTACTTTAAAGGGGACCTATTATGCAAAATTACATTTTATAAAGGTGTTTGAACACAGATGTGTGTCCACAGTGTGTGTAAACTACCAGCCTGTAATGGTAAAAATCCACCCACTCCTTTTTTATATTCCTCATAAATCATAAAGTCTCTCCAAACATGCGGTTCCAGATTTCCCCTAACTCTTACATAAGATACGTGACGGTACATGCTAATCAATGACTTAATCAACTTAAATTTCGTCCAGCTGCATTCTAAAGTCTCTCCATCAGTGTCTGACTCCGGTTCGAACATGTAAGGCTGAATACCGCTACTGACACTTTCTGACATTTTGGCTGCGTGAGATTCTCCAGTTTTGTTGTTGCCAGACATGAGCTGTAAAAGCTCTGCCCTCTTCTGGAAAGTGGGCCGGGAGCAGCAGCAGCTCATTTACATTTAAAAGGGATAAACACAAAAATGTTGTGTTTTTGCAAATTTTACAAGCTATAACAAATTATCTGTGGGGTATTTTGAGCTGAAAATTCACAGACACATTCTGGGGACACTAGATACATCTTATGAAAATGGTAATAATAGGCTTTTCACACTGCGCTTAACCCTGATTTATCGTCAATCTCCAGAACAGGGTTAACACTGCTTTTGCACTGTTAACCCAGCATTTGGGTGCCAGTGTACAGTGTGAAAAACGTTACGATAAATGCTTAGCAGCTGACAACAAATCACGTGTCTGTCTCATATTCACATGCTTTGGGCAGTCACAGCCACACTGACTTCCATAGTATGGAACAAAATAATACTATAGAAGTCAATGGGGACCATCATGTCTGGTTCCAACATTATTCAAAAACGATTTATCGTGATTAAACCGCACACGATTTGGCAAATTCTGCGATTATTTTATGTGCAGCTTGTCAGCTGTGATCAGTAGTAAATGCTTCCCCATCTGAAAGCCAGAGGGCGCTCTAGCGCAGAACCTGCAAATATACCCTGCCGCAGAAGAAGATAACATGCCTCATATCACTGTAGCTGAATAAACAGAAGACTGAAACACTTTGATTAAACATGACTAATAAACACACGACTGCCTTATTCTGTGTAAGAAGCCACATCATCCCACAGAAGGACACTCAACTGTCATTATGAAGTGAGTTTGGAGTAAAAACATGTTATTAAATGTTGTCTTTTGTTGGACAAGATGTTAATAAATGCTTCTCATGTCTGGAAAGATGTTTGACACGTGTTGCTTTTTTTAAATGTACATTATAAGTGACTCAAACTCGCAGTGCTTCCAGATGGATTAGCATTTGGAGCCATACTTCATTGACAAAACAATCACAGCCTTTGCAATTTCATAATCGCACTAAGAATCGTGTGTAAACGATAATCGCGTTTAAGTTCAATGTTATTTTTTATATTGTGTATAAATTGTGCAGCCCTAATTCATAATATTTTCTTTTGTGTTCAAAAGAAAGAAATTCATTCAGGTTTGAAACAACTTGAGGGTGAGTAAATGACAGAATTTTCATTTTTTGGTGACCTATCCCTTTAACTACTTCAAGTGTGAAAAGCTCTTTTGAGTGTTTCCCAATCAGCTCTGTTACTAAAACAGCACAGACACTCACACACAGTCGTGACCTCCAAAGAACTAATAACAATCTCAGCACCGATGAGACCAAAGAGAAGAGGCTGGAACACATGCCAAAACCTTTCCACCACCTCCTCCACCAGTGCCTGAAACAAACATACACAGAGAAATCTAACATGTGATCTTACAAAACGGGTAGAAAGATTCATTATTGTTGTCACACTCTCATATTTTTTAATTCTATTACTTGACATTGTTGCAAAAAAAAAAATTAGAGTGTATAAATATGTGACTGAGAAAGAAAGTAGGGAAAACTCTCATCTCTTTCACAGCTATTTTTGAGATTTTAGTGAAAAATGTGTGTTTGGTGAAGAGATTCAGACCTTATTTTTTCCCCAGCCTATTCCAGCCACAAATGCCAGCACCAGTGTACAAAGACCTCCTGCACCAGGAATCCCGGCCACATTACTGCCAAACAAAGCAAACACGGACAGCCCCAACACCAGGAAAGAGCGTTTCAGGATGAGGTTTCCCTATGTGCAAAGACAAAAGACACAAATCATCAAGAATAATGAAACCTGTAACCCCAACATCATCAATTCCACATTAGTTTTTGAACTGAACATGAACTTCGCAATCATAAAGTTGTTGTTCACATACCTGGTCTCTGCTGGGGAAGTAATGTAGAAAGTACCCCAAGACCACACCAGTGACCGCACCACCTAACACCTCCAGTGGTCCCCTCAGCACATTTAACCATACAGCGCCTGCAGAGGGCAACAGAGAGCACTCTAAAATAAAGTGGACCACTAACACCAAAGAAGTCCATAATACCTGGGCTGTGTTCAAAATCACCCTATATTTGAGGGATAAGCCATTTGTAGTGGTCTCCGAAGCTATTGTGGACGTTATCAAGAGCCCTCGTTCAATCCTATAATCCACTGCAATAATGAGTGTACAAATGGAAAACACTTAATGACTAGAGAATATCCATAATGCACTGTGAGAGTTGTGCTGAATGAATTCCCACGTATCACTGAATCATCCATCCATTTCCTTTTTTGTACCAGACGTACCACTGATCCATGGGTTCAAAAGTTCCAGTTTGGTCACATCCCTCCATAAAACATTCTTCCACAACTCCACAGGTATATCCAAATGATTTTAAGCATATTCAAGTAGAGTTGCAAAATTCCGGGAATTTTCAAAGCTGGAAACTTTCCATGGGAATTAACGGGAATATATGGGAATTAACGGAAATTAATGGGAATAAACGCGGAATTTGCCAAATTGCAGGTTAGTCTATAACAGGGTACTTAAATATAGTTGAAAAAACATAATTTTGGTTAGAACAACCATACTTAATGCAATTTTAGCTTAATTTTTACCCTGCACATTCCTCACACAGCACACTACTTACTGCATGGTTATTGAGGCCACACCCCCTGCATGCACTGTGCATTCCCCCAGTCCATAACATGCACATTTGATCAAAAAAACTATTGTGAAACATAACTACAATTTAAAATAATGGTATAATAATTGATATACATAAAAATATAATTTACTCCTGTGATCAAAGCTGAAATTTCAGCATCTTCAGTGTCACATGATCCTTCAGATATCATTCTAACATGCTAACGCAACCGTTTCCAACAATGATAACAACAAATAAGTAACAAATCAGCAAAATTAGACTGATTTCTGAAGGATCATGTGACACTGAAATAACACGTAACAATTGCTGCAATAAAAATGTTTAATTTACATATTTACTAAATTAGAATTAATTGAATGTGAAAAATAAATAACTGTTATTTCATGTTATGACCAAACAAAATGTTATTTGTTTTATATGGTCGATTTTATGTAAATATTATAAATCTGTATAAATTTCCCAAAATTTCCAATTAATTCCCATAAATTCCCATACATTTCCATAAATTCCTGTTAAGTTTGCAAATTGGAATATTTCCAAAATTCCCCAGGTTAAGTTCCCATGGAAAGTTTCCGGAAATTTACCGGAAACTTTTCACCCCTTTGCAACCCTATATTCAAGTCAGCTTTTATGTCATTTTTGGACAAGAGTGGCATTCGGCAAAGCTGCAAAGCTTATGAGCAGAAGAACACCATCTCCATGGTCAAAAGTGGAGGTGGTCCAGTCTTGTTATGGGGGTTCTTTGCTGTTGCAGGAAGTAGAAATCTTGACTGTATGAAGGACATCATGAACTCTTTGAAGAACCAAGCTGTTTTGGCAAAGGTGGTGACGCCTTCGGTGCAGAGACTGAAGCTTGATGATCAATAGACTTTCCTGCAGGACAGCTGTCCCAAAGTATACATCCAAATGGTCTACCAAAGCTTGGGTCAAGGATCAGTCGCAGAATGTTCTTGAGTGGCCTATACAGTCTCCAGATTGAAATCTCATTGAAAATATTTGGTGGAATTTGTAGAAAGCAGTGGTAACACCGAAACCAAAGACTATCAGTGATCTGGAAGCTTTTTCAAGCGTTTTTGATCTTTAGTGTAAATACAAAAGAATATAGCACATCATCTATCCTAAACATATTCTGTGTATCAAAAAGCAGTTTCAGTCTCTGTGGTTAAATTATTGATATAAGTATCCAAAATATCTCATTCATTTAATTATTCATTAATTTTAATTTAGGAATATATACTATGTGTATGCTACATTTGAGTCTCTTGGCATACCTGTGGCGAAAGCTATGCCCAGGCAGGTGGTGAAGCAGGTAATGGCAATGATGTCATCAACGCTACATGCAGCCATGAGAAGAGTAGGTATACCCTGTTCTAAACCGTACCCTTCCTTATGGAGAAGCAGCATGGACGGAACCACAACAGCAGGAGAAACGGCCCCGAGAACAAACCTACAGAGCAGAAAACCAGAGCAGTTGTGTTGGGAGCCGCAGAACTTTCAAAGAGATTCTTATCTTATCAGAAACAGTGGTTTACCCTAAAATAAAGCCCCAGACCCATGGAAGACCCAGTATTAAATAGGAGACCACAGCCATAGTGATTGCCTCAAAGGTCAGAGGGAACATGGACAAACGCAAACACACAGCTTTCAGCTTCTTCAGAGCCTGAAACACACATAAATGTATTTTAGTACAAAATAACCGATAAACCGATTTTTCTTATTGTACAATTTTCATGAAATGAAAATGCATATCAAAAAACAATGGTGTTTGGCTGAAAGAGAATTCTAAAGAGTATGGAGGCACATCATCTCGGGTCAGCCGCAATGTTTTGGGTGTAACTTCACAGGGGCTGATGCGGTTTCATACCTTGCCGTCTAACTGTAACCCAGCCTTGACCAGAATGACACCCAGGGCGATGTTCCTCAGAGAAGATGACCATCTAATATCAATGTAAACTGCATCTGTCACCACAGGGATGTTTCTGAGGCTAAAGCCTGCCAGCAGCATGCCTGCGGACACACACAGAGAAAACAACAGAACTGAATAACACAAACAGTAATCCCATAGTTATTCATAACAGTTCTCACACTGACAATGAACTGACCCCTTCGTTAACAGAAAAAATGAATAATAACACAGGCAGTTTTTCTTTGACCTGTAGGGAAAACTGATTTATTTGCTACCGTTCAAAAGTTTAGAGTAGAGTTTTTAGACCCACTTTATATTAGGTGGCCTTAACTACTATGTAGTTCATTCAAAAAATAAGTACAGTGTACTTATTGTGTTCATAGTGTATCGTAAAACACTTTTTCTGCTATTGAGGTGGGATATGTGTAAGGTTAGGGACAAGTGGTAGTGGAGCTGGTATGGGTAGGTTTAAGGGGGGGTTAAGGTGTAAGGGATGGGTCAAAAGTGTAATTACAGAAATTAATTAATTACAGATGTAATTACATGCAGGATTTTTTTTTAAATGTAAGCACATTGTAAAAAACGTATGTACACAATAAGCACATTGTATCAAATGATTACTTTATATTAGGTGTCCTTAGATACTATGTACTGTACTTACATTTAAAGAAAGAGAATTTAAGTTTTTAAAAGAAGTCTCTTAAGAAGTCTCCCATCAAGGCTGCATGTATTTTTTGATCAAAAATAAAGTAAAAACAGTAATATGGTGAAACATTTAATTTAAAATAAACTTTTCTGTTTTATTTATTTATTTATTTATTTATTTTAAACGTGTATTTATTCCCGTGATGGCAAATCTGAATTTTCAGCCATTACTCCAGTCTTCAGAAGCTATTTTCATCCAAAATTATGAATTTAACTTATGAGCAAAATTGGAATATAACATAAAACATTTGCAAATAATGTTTCAATCCCATGTGTTCAAGAGAACAAAACTGTCACTTTTCCTTGAACGTCAATGCAAACAGATGAAATAAACACTGTCATGTTCCCAAAACTGTCTCACACGATTGCGTTCCCAAGTATCAGGCATCCGCCTCCGAACGCAATCGTGTGAGACAGTTTTGGGATGCAATTATACCCAACTATTTTGATAACAGACTTTGGCTCAGGCTTTTCACAATAATAAAACCAACTTTTGAGATGCTGTGCAAATGAAATGAATCAGCTGGTTAGTCCAGAGTTTTTGGTTGTGTATCGAGGGATTTATTTAGTAAATGCTTTTCCATTGAAGCATGTCATCTTATTGAATAACAAAAATATGCTTCATTTGAGCACAAATGTTTTTGTTTTGTTTTTTTGCGCATTTTTAGAATGTATCTTGGTGTTTTTTTTATGCAATAACCCAAAATTTGCATTAAATAGATGGATGGAAACATAGCTAGTGTCACATGATATGCTGATTTGGTGTTCGAGAAACATTCCTTATTATCAATGTTGAAACAGCTGTGATGCTTAATATTTTTGTGGAAACTGCAATACATTTATTTTAGGATTCTTTAATAAATAGAAAGTTCAAAAGAACTACATTAATAGGAAATAATTTTTAACATTATAAATGTCTTAACTGTAACTTTTGATCAATTTAATACATACTTGCTGATTAAAAGTGTAATTAAATTAAAAAAAAAGAGTGGTAGTGTAAATTAGTTTTAAATAAGTAGAAGACTATTAAGTAGATGTTCAGATATAAGGTTCTTATCCAAGTTACCATCTGAAAGACTTCATAAGTTGGACTATTTTTTTCAGTACAAAAATAGTATGATGTTTAATAACAGGTAGTATACAGTATATACTGTGAAGTATGCAGTAGGTTAATGCTCCATCCCTAACATAGCCATTATTTTCTTAAGGTGCGGTCACATTTAATGAAACTTTGTGGTCAATATCTACACAAATGTGTGCAATCGCAGTTTCCCGTGAGGGCGAAAAAGGTCCACACACAGACAATATCGCTTCAATATTGACAATGGACCTTTTTGCCGGCAAAATTTCACAAATGTGACCTCACCTTAATATGTTAAGAAATTGCTCATACCAAGAAGGGGAGGTAAAGGTGGCATGTTCGGCAAATGTATGCGTCCAAACAGCTTTCCGCCGGCTACGGCACAAATAAACAAGGTCACAATGCCAAAGAGATTCCCGCCCGGGAGACATTCCTTCTCTGTAATGGACCACACCACCCCAAAGAGCACAGCGGCCATGGTCACTGCAAGAACAAACAGATATTGGGTTCAGTCAGCCAGCAGATCACTCAGTAAACATAATACTTTTTTTTTTGTGTAGGAGTCATACATACATTACAGAATAAATGGAAGATTGGATATTTTCCATTAAGCTGACATCCCATAAATTCATACTCAATAAATTCATAATAGTTGCAGAACACAAGTTATCCACAACACTATATATATATATAAAAAGGTTGATAACCAACACAAGTATAAAAAAACATAACAAAAAAACAATTAGGGGTACAGTACAGTCTAGTGGCAACTTTGCATAGTTACAGTTTTGATTTTCCAACAATAATCTATGATTACATCTATTATATAATTACTCTGTTTTCCACAAATTCCTTCCATCTTTTCCACAGCAGAATCCCTTTTTGCTTTGTTAATTTTAAAGAAAAGGTAAGAACTTCCATCTTATATATTTCAATTACAACTGCTTTCCAGTCTTATATAATGTGTAACGTAGGTTGAAGCCATTTGCGCATAAGAGCCTTTTTAGCTGCAACCAGAAATATTCTCCATAGGTATATAAAATTGGTTTTATGCAAGTCCAGATTACCCAAATATAAGACATAAAATTGGAATGGAATTTTGATTCTTAATATAGCCTCTAATGTCCTGTGTACATCTTTCCAAAATGTGTGAATGACTGGACACGCTCAGAATATATGGTGATGATTTGCTTCTTCTGAATTACAGTGTTTCCAACATCCTGATCCTATTTCACTATAACATTTTTGAGCTGGTGAAATAAAAAATCAAATGACATTTTTCCAGGAAAATAGCCTCCATTGGTGAGAGCCTGTGGTTTTCCATTGGGATTTACATGTTTTTAACCAAGCTTCTTCCGTTATAGACATGTCTCCTTCTTTCTCCCATTTTCTTTTGACTTAAGAAGTGGATTCTGGTCTGTGGTTTTGTAGACAATGATAACATTTAGAAACAACCTTATTAGTTGTAATAGCCATAAATGCAGACAAGAGTATCTGCACAAATTCATTTTGTTCCCAAATCCCAAGTATATATATCTCAAGTATATCATAACATCATCTGCGAATAGCGCAATTTTATGGTCATTTTCCCCCATCTTCATCCCAGTAATATAATGGTTTTGTCTTATCTGTTGACTAAGGGGTTCAATATAGAGAAAAGAAAGAGGGGGGAAAGAGGACACCCCTGTCTCGTTCCTTTTTCCAGATTGCAGAAATTAGACAAACTCCCGTTTACTTTAATTCTTGCTTGTGGTCTTGAATATATTAACTGTATGGCTTTAAAGGTGCCATCAAATTGAAAATTGAATTTACCTCAGCATAGTTGAATAACAAGAGTTCAATACATGGAAATGACATACAGTGAGTCTCAAACTCCATTGTTTCCTCCTTCTTATATAAATCTCATTTGTTTAAAAGACCTCCGAAGAACAGGTGAATCTCAACATAACACTGACTGTTACGTAACAGTCGGTGTGTATGCCCCAATATTTGCATATGCCAGCCCATGATCAAGGCATTAGACAAGGGCAGCCAGTATTAACGTCTGGATGTGCACAGCTGAATCATCAGACTAGGTAAGCAAGCAAGGACAACATCGAAAAATGGCAGATGGAGCAATAATAACTGACATGATCCATGATATCATGATATTTTTAGTGATATTTGTAAATTGTCTTTCTAAATGTTCCGTTAGCATGTTGCTAATGTACTGTTAAATGTGGTTAAAGTTACCATTGTTTCCTACTGTATTCACGGAGACAAGAGCTGTCGCTATTTTCATTTTTAAACACTTGCAGTCTGTATAATTCATAAACACAACTTCATTCTTTATAAATCTCTCCAACAGTGTAGCATTAGCCGTTAGCGATGGAGCACTATCAAACTCGTTCAGAATCAAATGTAAACATCCAAATAAATAAAATACTTACGCGATTAGTAGTGCTGCATGACGAACACTTTGTAAAGATCCATTTTGAGGGTTATATTAGCTGTGTGAACTTTGTTAATGCTGTTTAAGGCAAGCGTGAGCTCCGGGGGCGGGGAGCACAATAATTTAAAGGGGCCGCGCAGCCTAAATCGGCTCATATTTAATTATGCCCCAAAATAGGCAGTTAAAAAAATTAATAAAAAAAAAAATCTCTGGGGTATTTTGAGCTGAAACTTCACAGACAAATTCAGGGGACACCTTAGACTTATATTACATCTTTTAAAAAGACGTTCTACGGCACCTTTAATAATGTTTTCATGAAAACCTAATTTTTCTAGTACTCTATATAGGTATGACCATCTGACTGAATCAAAGGCTTTTTCAGCATCCAGACTCAATATCATTGCTGGCATGTTACTCTCTTGAATGTGTTTCATTATATGTAGTATATGTCTATCATTGTTGAATGAACCCTGTCTGATCATTATGAATCAGCTCTGGAAGTAAGTGTTCTACCGGTATTCTCCTAGTCAATATTGCTGTATATAACTTATAGTCAACATTTAAAACCGAGATAGGCATATAAGAAGCACAATCTAGTTTATTTTTTCCTTCTTTAGGAATAGGAGAAATGATTGCCTCATTCCATGAAATAGGAATCTCCCTTCCATGAAATGTAGCATTACAGGCTGGAAGAAGGATAGGGGTGAGCTGTTCCTTGAATTTCTTGTACCATTCAGCCGTAAACCCATGTGTACCTGTTGATTTATTTAATTTTAATTTAGTGATCTCTGTCAGCAATTCTTGTGAAGTTATATCCTTTTTCAAACTTTCATTTTGTTCTTTTGTTAATTTGGGTAATTTTAAAGAACTTAGAAATGCCGTAATATCCATTTCTGGTATAGATGTACTTTCTGTATATAGTTTCTTATAGAACTTTTCAAAATGTTCATGAATTTCTTTTAATCTATATTGAATCTTTCTCGTTTTAGGGTTAAATTGTGTTGTCAGCTTGTTGTTTACGGAGCCTACAAGCCACAAGTTTTAATGTTTTACTCCCAGCTTCATAATGACGCTGTTTCAGAAATGTGAGATTCTTTTCTATTTCCACATTATGTACCTCAGCAATTTCTTCTTTAACTTTTCCAGTCTCTTATATTAGACCTGATCTGTGGGCTTGTGTACTTTTATGTTCCCTTTCCAGCTCCTTTAGTTTTACTTGTAATTTAATGAGCTTCTCTTGTCTCCGTTTCTTAGCTAATGCTGTTTCTACAATTATTTTTCCTCTCAAGACAGCTTTACAAACATCCCACAGTACTGCTGGGGATACTTCCCTGTTGTCATTTTCTTCTAAATAGTGTTTAATTTCAGTTTTCATGCATTCTATAAACTGCTCATTGTTCAGAATACTAGAATTTAGTCTCCATAATGTATTAATATGAATTTTATTTAAACTCACTGAGGCATATACTGGTTCATGATCGGAGAGGTCCATTGTTCCTATGGTACATTTATTTATCTTATGTCTATCTTTTCTAAACATAAATAAATAGTCTATTCTCAAGTATTTTGAGTGTGCATGCAAGTAATGGGTATAATCTCGTCCTTTAGGAAAAAAATCCCTCCAAAGGTCTATCAAACCTACATGTCTCCTAATAAGACCTTTCAATATCTTTGCTGTAGAAGTTATCGGTTTCTCTGTCAATGTAGAGGTGTCCATTTTCGAGTTGAGAATTATATTAAAGTCTCCACTGCAAATTAAGGTTCCTTGTGTCTCAGTTGAGATCATATCAAATCAAGACATTTTGACAAAACTTTTCTGAAGGATCATGTGACACTGAAGCTGAAAATTCAGCTTTGCTATTTCAGGAATAAATGATTTTAAAATATATTAAAAACAGGCATTTTGAATTGTAATCATATTTATTATAATACTGTTTTTATTGTATTTTATTTTTTATTTTTATTTTTTTTATCAAATAAATGCAATTTGGGTGACTTTTAAAAATCTTTTGAGTACTAGTACACATGTAGTCTCTACCATCAGGTTTTGGAAGATTATTGACCTTTGGTGATAATTGCAGCCAGCAGGCCTCTGGGCGGGCACGGGCATAGTCTGCGCAGCCAAGGGCAGCATTCGTACGGAGGGTCTGTGTTGGTGTAAGCGTCAACTGAAGACACCGGTCGTGGGACAAAAGTCGTCTCCTCAGTCACACTCGGATTGGGGCTCTCCGGGCGCTTCGGAACCACAAGGACTGTCTGACTGACAGTAAGGTGATGCTGAATCAGAAAATGAAGAGTGAAGAGATGAACGGTGATCTTAGTAGCAAAATCTAAATTTGCAGATGCTTTATCCAGTGCAGAATATAATACATAGTACATATATGATGTATTTCCAAATGTCTGAGACCACACCTATAGTTTTTAATATGAAGTTGGCATGAAACGGAAGTTGCAATAGTCATTCTTTCCCTATTGTGATTGTCGTAAACACAGCATTAGAGAAGAGAAGAGATACCATTGCAAGTGGAAGTTATTTTGATTAAATTACAACAGCACATTTTTTTTTTTTTTTAAGTGTTGTCAAAAGTACCGACCGCGATACCAAATCAGTACTGAAATTTAAAAAATATAATGACTTGAGCGCTGTTGAGCGGATTCGTAAACAAATCTGATTGGTCTTTGTGTTCACGCACTCATCATACATGTCTGTGATTGGCTACAATGATCAACGCATGGGAGCATTTGAAAGCACACGGAAGTGTTTGAATTTGAAAGTGTTTTGAAAGCGGGAGCATTTGAAAGCAGGTCGGTGAAGAGCGTCATTGATGTCTATTTACAACATGTTTTTGAAGCGTTGATCATTGTAGCCAGTCACAGACATATCTGATGAGTGCGTGAACACAATGGCCAATCAGAGGTGTTTATGAATCCGCTCAACAGCGTCATTTTTTTTTTTAAATTTCAGTACCGACTTGGTATCACGGTCTGTACTTTTGACAACACTCGCACGGATAAATCATTAAGAGTTTAGTTAACCCAAAAATGAAAATAATGTGATTTAATCATGTCGTTCCTGCTTCGGAGCTTTGCGAATTGAATCAGTGACTCAGAGTGCCAAAGTCACGTGATTTCAGCAGTTTAGCTGTTTGATAGGAGATCCAAGTCACTGATTCGATTCGTAAAGCTCCAAAGCAGTGTTTTGAAATCGCCTATCACTATATTGTTGAAAGGTCGTTATTTTGTTTTTTTGGCGCACAAAAATATTCTTGTCAATTTATAATATTAAGGTAGAACTACTGAACTCGCATGAACTGTTTTAAATATGTTTTTAGTACCTTTATGGATCTTGAGAGAGGAAATGTCATTGCTGTGAATGCAGGCCTCACTGAGCCATCGGATTTCATCAGAATATCTTAATTTGTGTTCTGAAGATGAACGAAGGTCTTACAGGTGTAGAACGACATGAGGGTTAGTAAATAATGACATTATTTTAATTTTTGGGTGAACTAACCCTTTAATAATAAATGCTGAAATATTCCATTAAAAAAAATAAGAATTGTCATTAAACCGGGATTTAGGATTTTGAAAAAAAAAAAAAAAAAAACTAAAACAAATGTAAAATGAAAACAAAAAAGTTAATATATTATTTTAGTTTGACTGCTGTTTTTAAAGAACATAACAAAATACTAAAAAAATCTAAAAGTTTTTTTTTTTTTTCACAATCAGATTTTAAATCAAACTTTATGCTGTAAATAACTTAATTGAATTAAATTTAAAAAGAATGTAAAAAAACAAAAACAAAACAGCATTGCCAATACACTCTCACTGTATTTTCTTATTCATATATTCATACATTCAAATATTAATTGAATGTACATAAACTACTGAACTAATGCATTACAATGTTTGTTAATTATATAAATTACGGTTAGTATAAAGCGTTTAATCTTTCTTTAAGTCTTAAGATCAGCTATGAAGATGCATAACATTTCCTCTACACTACATAACAACAATAAAGGCAACTCTCCCATTTCTTAAAACCAATTTTACAGCATAAAGTCTGACTAATAACCTACTTCAGCATGATTCCCCAAGACGGAGGCTGCATCCTCAGTCCTCTGTGAGTAAGTTGAGTGAGCTGAATGGGGTCTGGAATGGGCATCCTCCATGGCACTACACTTCTGCTCTATCCTCGCGCGGGTCTTCTAGCCATTGCACGCGCTCATGACCGGCTCCTGTTCATCAAGACTCAACCTGTGTAAATATAAATAGCTATTAAAACATCAACCTATCGATAAAGCCTGATTAGGTGTTTTCAATGAACCTCAATGAGGAAATATCACGACTACTAGGGGGAAAAAAGCGCCTGGTTTGTTCAACAGGTTAATCGGATTGTAACAGGACTAAACGCGACGACTGGGCCATATGGTGCTTTATCAGACTGAAGAGTGTGTGGCATATGGTCTCTGTTTATAAGACTGTAGTAAACCACTCACTGAGCATCACTGACATTACAATGTTGTTAGTCCATTTATGCGCATTTATCTAATATTTACATTCCCTCGTTTCTGGTTCATGCCTAAAGTCACATTGTTTTGCGTGATCAAGACAACGTCTTTTCTATGTGATGATTATTATTTTTGTGATTAAAAATAAATCAGCTGACTGACATGCAATGAAACAAACAAAAAAAAAATCATGGCTTCAAACTGCGTTCAAATCTCACGCGGTCGTATCGGTAACTTTGATGTCTTCAAGGGATTAACCGGCATGTGCTGAGGTCTTTACATACAAAAACAAAGATTACTGAAAATACACACTCGCGCTTGATCCCCAAATGCGAGGATACTCCTTAAAGGTTAATCTTTTACCCGGTGGAGGCATCCGGAAGTGTGAGTGACAGATGGAAGCTGTTATTTTACCGGCTCTGCGTTCGTCCAACCCAAAGAAATAAAGTGGTCCAATCAGGATATTTTCCCAACCCCTTTTCTGACAAGTCCCGCCCCTTGTGCAGCATGATTGGCTAGATTTGACAGCAACGGACCAATCACAAGACGCCGTCATGGGACATCCACAGTGTTTTATGCTTTATATGGTTCATTTTTATTACATATAAATGTCACATATAATAAAAATTAAATAAAAAACTAAGAGTTTCAAAGATCATTCTTTTAAATTACTAACTATGGGTTTTTAATAATAAAAAAAAAAAACATGGTTTACTATTCTTAATTTTGATTCACGAATAAGCCTAAAAGAAGATAGTAATTGACTGTATAATGTTGATACATTTGACAATTATTTCAACCAAGCAATTCTTTTTTTAACAAAGCTGAAAATTAGCTGAAGATGACATGATGTTAGAGGGAAATAACACATAATATGTAGTTTATAAACTGCAAGCATTGGCTAATAACAATTTAGTATTCAATGAAATCAAGACATGGATTTACAGAACTCAGGAAGGACCCACAGCAGCATTGATTTTTTAGATTTGGCCAGTGATAAAACATCCTCAGAGTCTCCACCCTCCATCAATGATGGCTTCAGTTCCTGTTACGTAGGCAGACTGCAGGAAGAAAAAACTTTTGATTATTTTTAAACTTAAAAGCTTTAATAACGTGTGCAAAAACCTTTATAAAGATCCAAGTGGTGTGTCTAAAAATTATATAATGGAAAAGAAGAGGGTACAATGGTCGAATACTCACCTCATCTGAGGCCAAGTACACACACAGATGTGCCACTTCCTCTGCTGTGCACATTCTACCAGTCTTCTGTCTGGCCATAAAGTCTTTAAAAGCCTGAGAGGTGAAAGACAGAAACTCTATGACAGAGAGACTGACAGGCTGAACTGTGTGTGTTTATATGATTAGTAAATGCTGTTGGTTAAAATAAATAAATAAACTTTAAAATTAACTGTTTTTTTTTTGTTTTTTTAACGGTAAAAAAACCCAGCAGCTGTTGCCATAAATTTACTGTAAAAAATACGGTAGCAACATTTTAGGTTTTACAGATTTAACTTAAATTTACAGTAAAAAACATATTTCATTTACTGATATAATGTTAATTTACTGACCTAATGAAGTACTTACATCCATTTTGATAAACATTAATTAATAACATTATTAACAATAACATTAATGAACAATAATGTAACAACATAGATGTAACAAAACTCTAATGTACATTACTGATTAAAAAAAAACGAAGAAAACCTAATAAGAAACAGATATTTAAACAAAAATACATTAAATGTCATGCAGGGAATTCAGGGAATAAAAATTCACGATTTTTCACTGTAAATTAAAATGTACAAAATAAAACTGTAAAAATGTATTTTACTGTTAAAATCATGATAATATTTTTTACAGTGTGGAGTGTGTAGCTTTTCATTTCTTAAACAACCATGTAGGAAGATGCATCATGGTTTCCAGGATGACATTATCAAGATTCATCAGGCTCAAATTGTGAAAGAATGGTTAGGAGGGAGCATGAAGAATCATTTTCACTCATGAATTGGCACATCTGAGTCTAGACCTTAATTTCTTTGAAAGTCTTTGGGATGTGCTGGAGTAGACTTTACAAATGCTCGACTCTTGCGTTGTCAATACAAGAACAAAAACTGATGCACCTCTTGATGGAAATAACATTTATTTCCATCAAGAGGTGCATACATTTTTTGGTCAAGATTCTGAGTTTTGCATTTGTAAAAAAATAAAAATAAACAATAATAATAAACACAATTGAAGATTATGCAAACAGCTTTAGATTACTGTGTCACTTGGCTGTGTAGCACAATGTCTTGGTAATAGGGAAGCAGTACCTGGTCTGGATCAGGACTGGCCTGAATTCTCCCACGTAAAGATGGTGTATCTACGGTTCCTGTAAAGTTCAAGAGAAGCAAAGTGACTCATTTAATCATTAGGTATAGAGGCATTTTTGTATGTTACAGGGACTCAATAGAGGAAACCAATCAATAAAGTAGCTTACCAGGGCAGACACAATTGCAGCGGATCCCTTGCTCCAAGAAATCGGCTGCCACTGATTTGGTCAGTCCAATGACGGCAGCTTTAGACGTGCTGTAGACACATCTGTTAGCAACTCCTAGACATGCAATTAACGATGAGCAATTAGGAAAGGGCAAACTTCACTTGACCTGGAATTTATCCAAGCATCAGCTGAACTGGAGATAATGGGGGGTAAGATGATATGCCAAGAGCTACATGGAACAATGTCAATCATCACATGTAATTAGGAGCAAAGGGCCAAACCTCGATATACAACGTTATGTATTACAGAGGCCCATTTATAATTCAGCATCAAAATGCATATAGGTTTCGATCAGAAAATATTTACCTTTGATACTAGATGCCACAGATGCCATATTGATTATATTACCAGATTTACGAGCCAGCATCTATAGAAATGGATAAGGGGAATTTAGTTTAAATTGGCCGACTGGTTAAAGTAACATTCTTCAAATCAGACAGGATTATTGTGTTCATGCAACTGTCATGGATCCCATGATAATAATATTACCAGATATACATTACTGTTCAAAAGTCATAAATATGATGTTATTAAAGAAATTAATATTTTAATTCAGCACAATGACAGAAAAGACGATGTTACAATGTTAATGTTATAATGTTACTATGTTATACTATTACAATTTATAATGTTATAATATTACAAAATATTTCAATTTCAAATAAATGTTCTGTTGAACTTTTTATTTACCTTTTAAAAAATGTTTCACGGTTTCCAAACAAATATTAAGCAGAACAACTTTTTTCAACATTAATAATACGTGTGGGAATTACCGTAATTACGAGATGACAACATTTGACAGTCCACTCAGATGTTCAAATCCTGGGAATTATACATTTCTATGGCAACACTTATCAATGCCAAAATTAATCTGTACAGCTGTCAGGTGGTACAGCAATCATGAGGTACAAGTTGGAGCTCTCAGAAAATAGTTTTTAGTAATTACAAGTTCTATGAGGACGTGCTGCCTTTTACAAGTTGGAATCTCATAATTAATAAGGGAATTTGACTTGAGTAAATGACATGAACGCACCTAATAATAAGAAATGTTTCTTGAGCAGCAAATCAGCATATTAGAATGATTTCTGAAGTTAGCATTCACATAGTTATGTTTAAAAAGTGTACGAATTTGACAGACATTCATATTTCATCAACAAAGGAACAATGTTTGAGCACATTTATACCGTCAGAAGGGTTAAGTAGTTAACCACATGTTTTGTACTCTTAAAGGTTTAGTTCACCCAAAAATGAAAATTCTGTCATCATTTAATTACCCTCATGTCGTTCCAAACCTGTAGGACTTTCGTTCATCTTCAAAATACAAACAAAGATATTTTTAATGAAATCTGAGTGATTTCTGTCCCTCTATTGGGTCTACACAACTACCACTTTGACGCTTCAAAAAGTTCATAAAGAGACTGTAAAACTAATCCATACGAATTGAGCAGTTTATTTTCTGAAGTGACACGATCGTTTTATATGATGAACTGATTGATTTTAGCCGTTTATTCACATATTAACGTTCATCAACTCACACATCATTTGTGGTAAATGGGAGCTCAAGCATGTTTGCTTGACGCCTGCAAGAACCAATGAGGTTCATTCTCATGTGTTTTACGCAGCATGGTTGAGCTTCTGCAAGAACCAATGAAGTTTGTTCTCGTGCATTAAATAATGTATGGTTAAGCTTCTGTTTATGTTTGCTGATCAGTGTTTATATGTGAATTAAAGCTTAAATTAAACTGTCACATCAAAACAAAGTGATTGAGTCTTTTCAGAAAATTTGGACTAAACCACTCAATTCATATGAATTCGTTTTAAAATCTCTTTGTGAACTTTTGAAGCGTCAAAGTGGTAGTTGCGTAGACTGTCAATGGAGGGAAAGAAAACTCTCAAATTTCATTAAAAATATCTTCTTTTGTGCTCAGAAGATGAACAAAAGTCTAACGAAATGAAAGTCATTTTGGGTGAACTAACCCTTAAACCCTCAAAGAACAAAAGAGATTGGGATGAAAAAATAATCTCTAAATGTAAGAGGTAGCATGTGTTCTGGTCTAATCCTGGAGAGGAGAAGGACAAGATGACCTTAGGAAGGAAGGCCTTGATCATCAGGTACATGCTACGGACATTCACATTCATGGTGAAGTCCCAGTCTGTTTCCTCACACTCCAGTATTGAGCCGTGATGGACAAAACTATTTCAAAGAAAAAAGAATGAGAAACTGTGTGCACACTAAAGTAATAGTTCACCCAAAAATGAAACAAAGTCATGCTTTTTTGTTATTCATGAAATGTGATTTCTGGAAGATGGTATATTCTGAAACTAGGCAGGATAGGCTACATATAGAAACTCCATATAATATCCAGGTTTTTTTTTTTTTTTTTTTTTTTTTTTTAAAAGTTAGCTTAAGTTATATATTCACTGATTACCAACCCAGCAACATTGAAGAGCACATCCACGTGGTCAAAGTCCTTGGCCAGGGCCTCCACTTGGTCTTTCTTGGTAACATCAACAACTTTGGTTTTGATACCTAAAAAAGCAAGGGAGAAAAAAAAAGGCATTCCAGGAATCAGAAGAGCATACAAAAGCCTGAGGGGAGAAGCACCCTTGAACTAAAGCAATTTGTTTCCAACATAATGGGATTATGTGGCAAAGCAGAGCGGTATGAAAAGGGGGGCTAAAAAAGGCCCACTAGCCTTTGAAATCTCTTTGTGGGGGATAAGTCTGATATAGACATGCTCAAAGATCAAAGAAGATGCTTGAGGAAATTAAGAAGCAAACACACATGACCAGGTGTCCATCACTACATTTTGGATTTGAAAGATTTCAAATAAAGGCTGTTCTATTGAACTTTCTAAAATCTTGAAACAAAGCAGCACAACTGTTTTCAACATTAATACAAATAAATGTTAATAAGCATCAAATCAGCATATTAGAATGATTTCTGAAGGATCATGTGACACTGAAGACTGGAGTAATGATGCTGAAAATTCAGTTTTGCCGTCACAGGAATAAATTACATTTTAAAATACATTAGAATTAAGTTATTTTAAATTGTAGCAATATTTCACAAGATTACAATTTTTACTGTATGTTTGATCAAATAAATCCAGCCTTGGTGAGAATAAGAGACTTCTTTGAAAAACAGTTAAAAAAAAAAAAAAAAAAAAACACTTTTGAATAGTAGTGCATTTAAAAAAAAAAAAAATTCTGACAGACATTCATATTTCAACATTTCAAGTCAAAGTGAATTGGATTTTATTTCATTAAAATTTACAGAATGTTATTTTTAATCATTGTCATTCATAATTGAGGAAATTGGCATTAATAGTTTATATTGATATCTAAGTTTAAGATTACATAGCACACTTTCACATTTCCCACTAGGTGGCAATACATAGCTAGTCAATAAGTAAAATACCTGGAATGCCATCCAGCTCTTTAAGTTTCTCCTCGTTGATATCTGTAGCAGTGACTTGAGCACCTTCCTTGGCAAAAGCCTGTTACAATTAAGATGTCATTACAGTTAAAGTCAATAAACAACAACCTGCATGATTAGCATCATGTAATTATAACCTTACAAATAAAAACACGCGCTTTGTTTCAATGACTGAGCAATCAAATGTGTGTTCCGAGCCAGACTCTCGTTCATCACACTACTAATACAATCACATGATGTTTGTTAACTTTCTCAACCTCTAGGTCAGGTTCATGCTCTACCACAAGATGGACAAATGTAATACAATATCATAGCAATGGGTATGATTTCAAACCTTTGATAAGTTTCATCAAATCCATTTCACCGGACAACAGGTATCTTATAGCTCATCTTGAGCAGGGTTAGTGCACTCAGCAGAGCTGAGGTGATATAAAAGCTTACCATATAAACGTTTCAATAACACTCCGCCAGTGAGATTTCATTTGATGACAATTTGTGCAATGGCATGTGTTCCCTCCATGTGATCTGCCAACTGGCTCAGGGCTAGAGCGTTCCCTCAATCTGTAGCTTCTCTCATTTAATAACCATTTGAATATTCACTTGATATGGAAATTTATTCACCTAGCAGGTGTGCATCTTAACCACCTCCAGCGCTCTGCTGATAACGTGCTGTTGACTCACAGAGATCAAATTTGCCTAAATGATCTGAGACACTCTTTTCTTCACCCCTTAATGATTAATTATAGCAATTTTATACAAAAAATTCTGGTAAAAATAGAAAATAGGTTGCAAAAGCTAGGCAATTTCTTCCCTAGAGCTGGGTTTAACATTTACTATAGTGTTATTTCTATGTCCAAGAATTCTGCATCTACACTTGACAGCCACAAAATACCATGCTGACAGCCTTTGCATGACATGCTTTTACTGAAAAGGAAAACACATGGCAATTGTAAACCCTCAGAGTAAATCCATTTATTATATGCATCAAAGTGGCACACAGGGCTGTCAATAAGCCACAGCAGAGTGCTGAAAACTTATAGAGTTGTAAGCAGGAAGTGGCTGAAGTAAAATAAATGGTTACTATTGCAGAGGCTTTTCCAATGCCTTGTGCTGCTGCAGAGAGGACTATGACTTTCCCGTCCAAACGGCCCATTTTCTTCGATAATAACCTAAATGTGTAAAAAGAGCATAAAAAGGCAAGGTTTATTAGTTTGATTACATTAAATTCAGTATGCTGAACACACTTACCTTTTTTTAGTCGTTTTGAACAGTTCATGTTTAATATCCCAATGGAAATGTTTTATATATATATATATATATATCAAAATATCCAGATACATTATATTCAGCATGAGTAACACAACATACATGCAGTAGAATCAGTGAGTTATCGTTTGCAGTAAACAAATTACTTGGTTAATAATAAGTTGACGGGTAATTTTAGGTGATGAACGTCTCTGCAGCAGTGTAAAATTAATCTTGGATCTTAGCGACGTATCGCGCATTATCCGACGTTCATTTAGTTAAGTTTAAATAACATGGGTCTAAAGCTTGTCACGTGACGAGTTTAAAGGTAATTCAGTGCAGCAGTTAAGTTTTATAAATGACTGTAAACATAGAAATAAACAGATGCAGTCCACGTTTAAGCGCCCTAAATACTTCACAATTAGTCAGTGGAAACGCTTAATAAAGGCAAAGCATTTTTACAAGGAGAAGCAGCGGAACAACTTACTGTCAACTTGTGTGTGTGCGCTCCAGAAAAACACACGTGATGAACGAACTTCCCTGTCGTTCAGGTTTCGTTTTTCTATCAAAATAAAAGTCTTGTATTTTGTATGTATAAAAGAAAAGCATAAAATGTGATTATTTGTTGTACAGGCAAATACGCATGTGTTTTTGAAAATAGGCCTAATAATTCTACCAGACTTTATTTTATGACACATATATATGTGTGAGTTATGTTTTTTTTTCATGAATAATGGCAGGAACCAGGGGCGATTCTAGGGTCAGAGCTTTAGGGGTGCTGAGCACCCAATGAGCCCCACTGCCACCACCCACCCTCTTTTCACACAAAAACAAAAAATATGTCTATTGAAAAATAACTTTATCATTTTAACATTGATTCAACTAGCTCCAAAATCCAGATTTTTTTTTTCTTTCTTTCTTTCTTTTTTTTATTTTATTTTATTATTTTTTTTTTTTTTGTATAGCCTAGTTATTAATTGAATAACGAGGCACAAATTCAATCGTGTTTGGTCCCATTTCTTTTTGTTCACAGTGCATACACAAAACTTTTAGTCCAAAAGTGCGCACATTTGGAGAAATGCACGTTTACCTCATTCATTATAATATAAGCGGGGCCGCACGCCGGGTTTTAATTACCGAGGTCAGAAAAGGTCAGAAAATTTAGATTTCCCTGGTGTACATATGTGCATTTTAAGACGTTTTAAGGCCAACAAATTGGATAACAATAGCTTTAAAACCATGGCCACATATATACATGCATGCACAGTTTTGAGGCAGCTTTAATCGCATGTTTGGTAATTTCATGACTTAATTTACAACAGAACAACGACGGTAATTGCTCGCAGTTTCTTTTGCGCTTTATTTAAGCTATAATAAAGTAATTATGCAGCGCGCGCCGGCGCATTTGCGCATGCAATTCTTTAGTGCGCGCCATGAGCACAGAATAACAGCTGATTGGACAGTCGTGTTCATTTTTCTGAGTTTTACCGACATAGCCTGACAACATCTCATCTGGCCGCAGTTCACTGTTGTTCAACTGAAGCTCCCTCATTTGACTTGCACCTGGCGCTGAGGCGAGGTCGGAACGCGCGTCTGAAAAGTGTCCCGTTTGTTGTGGTCGTAAAGAGACAGTTCTATATAAACTAAATTTTTGGTATTTTATATGCTCTGTTGGTGGTTTGAGGAGTAGCATCACCCAGGGGGTGACTCCAGTAGGCTACTCACCGATATGGTTTCGGAATCGGAACAACTCTAGGTAAAAGGAAAGAAGTGTGAGACACAGCTTTGGAGCAACTTAGTTGATTCACAACACTACATAACGGGTTCTCACTCTTCGCGCTGGATGACGGTCGTGCTCAGCGGTGCAGGTACAGAGGAGAAGTAGAAGAAGAGAAGAGTATGACACGATTTGCTAAGGGGAATGTTTTCATTTTCATCCTTAACACATACATTTTAAACCACAAACTACGGAGTATGTTTTGGACATTATTTAACCTTGTAAAAGACGAACAAAAATTTTAAAATAACATTTCTTACTCCAAGTTTTAGGGGTGCTGAGCTCCTTTTTAGGGGTGCTGAAGCACCCCTAAAAAGGGGCTAGCCTCGCCCATGGCAGGAACTGGAGATGGGAGAAGATGAGAGGGTCTGTATCTCATACCATTGGAGAAACGGCTAACTTAATCACGTGTGGCACCATTATTGCGTAATGGTCTCCTTCTCTGCATCCTGCTGGTTTCCGTGAACCATCACAGCCAGCCCGTTACGCTTTTTTGGCTAAAGGTTGCAGGCTTGCCTTCCAGTGGCTTTGGAGAAGTAGGGGAGACTGGGGGCAATTGTAACAGGGGGCAATTGTAACATCTCAAATTACACCAATCAGAAATGAGACAGATCCATGAAACTCATTTTGCATGTGCTCTGTGGAGATCCCTCTCTGCATGCCAAAGGACAAGCTTCTGAGTCATAGCCCTACTTGGAAAAGTTTTTCTACAAGACTCTTTTTTGAGATATGAAAGTTTTTGTTTGTTTGTTTGTTTGTTTGTTTGTTTGTTTGTTTTCATCTACAGTATTTTCCTCATATTGTCTTAAGAGGATAGGGCCAAGCAATAATAAAAAAATAAAACCATCTCGAAATTAAAGTTGTTAAATTTCGAGAAAAAAATTGTTAAATTTCGAGAAAAAAGGCGAGATAAGATGTTGAGAATAAACTCGTTAAATTACAAGAAAAAAACTTGTTAAATTTCGAGAAAAAAGTCGAGATAAAATGTTGAGAATAAAGTCATCAAATTACAAGAAAAAGTTGTTAAATTACGAGAAATATTGTTTAAATTATGAGAAAAAAATGTAGTTAAATTACAAATTTGTCCTCATAATTTAACAACTTTTTTCTTATAATTTAACAAATTTGTTCTCATAATTTAACAACTTTTTTCTCGTAATTTAATGACTTTATTCTCAACATTTTATCTCGACTTTTTTCTCGAAATTTAAAGGTCCCGTTCTTCGTGATCCCATGTTTCAAACTTTAGTTAGTGTGTAATGTTGTTGTTGTTGTTAGAGTATAAATAAAATCTGTAAAATTTTAAAGCTCAAAGTTCAATGCCAAGCGAGATAACAGAAGTGCCTACATCGAACGGCCAGTTTGTACTACATCCCTCTACTTTCTTCTTTAATGACGTCACTAAAACAGCTTTTTGACTAACCTCCGCCCACAGGAATACACAAGAGTTGCGTTTGTAGAGTGTGTTTGTCGTCGTTGAAACGGTGTTATTTTCATCCCACAGTCCAATCACCTTTGTTTGGCCTTCCCAGGGACGCTGTACTTAGAGATCAATGGTTACAATTTATGTTTAACTCGTTCCCGAAAATTATAATTGTGGTATCCTTACTGAAATAGTTAAAGGGATATTCCACCGTTTTTTTTATATTAAACTATGTAATTCCCTTAACTAAGACGAGTTGATACATACCTCTCTCGTCTCAGTGCGTGCACTAAATCGCTCTGTCTCGCGGCAAAACTTTGTTAGCACTTAGCTTAGCCCAGTTCATTCAATAGGGGCCAAGCAGAGAAGCTACCAAACACCTCCATGTTTTCCCTATTTAAATACAGTTACTCGAGTAGTGTACGGTGACACAAAACAAAACGTATCCCTTTAATGTTGGACTGCAGTGCACATAATGGCCACAAGAGGGTACTATGTTTATGTATATGGCTGTTTTCCGTATGAGGTAACGTACTCTTCTGAGTGAGTGCTAACGTTGTACATTTTCTGTCGCTGCTTGTGGAGATTAAAGAGTTCAGTCTCTCGGGAATTATTGTCTTTTGTGTTCATTCGGCACAAAACCACAATAATCCACATGCCAACTATGTGCAGCACACGTTATGGTAAGAGGCGTGACCTTTCAAGGTGCGCTCTCTATGGCTCTGGGTGCACTAAGCTGCTGTCGAATCACAACACAGGAACCGCTGGCACAATCAGAACTCGTTACGTATTTCTGCAGGAGGGACTTCATAGAACAAGGAAGTCATCAGTCCGTTTTTATGACAGTGGAAACAGCGGTATACAGATAAGTGAATTAGGCTATGTGAAAAATACTGTGTTTTTTTACACGCGAAACATGAACACATGTTATATTGCACACTATAAACACAATCAAAGCTTCAAAAAACCACGAAAAACGGGACCTTTAACGATTTTTTTCTCGTAATTTAACAAGTTTATTCTCAACATTTTATTTCCAATTTTTTTCTCGAAATTTAACGAGATTTTTCTCGAAATTTAACAACTTTAATCTTGAGATGGTTTTATTTTTTTTTTTATTATTGCATGGCCCTAATCCTCTTCCGTATTTAACAATTTTAATCTCGAGATGGTTTTATTTTTTTTTATTATTGCTTGGCCCTAATCCTCTTCCGTACTTAACCATTAAGGACTATATGAATTTAAATCTGTCTTGTTTTGATGACCTAGAGCAGGGTAGCTTGTCACAGCGTGGTACATTCGGTGGCAGTTGTAACACTGCATTACAATTGCCCCAGACACCATCATAATAGTGTCCAGTTTAGTAAGGACATCACAATAGATAATTTTTTCAATAATTTAAGAAAAGTGTTTTTGCCTCTCAATCTGGGGATCCATTTTACTGAGTAGGCCCTGTACACTCTGTTCACAGCATGCTGAGGTTGCTGTTGCTGCAGCATGCTGTTGTTACAATTGCCCCCTGTGCTGTTACAATTGCCCCCGCATGTGGGGGCAGATGTAACATTTGACTTCTAATGTTTCAATCAATGTTGTTTTTGTCTACAGGTATTTGAGGAATGACGACATGACCAAAAATTGTTACAACTGTCCCCGGTCTCCACCTACAGTATAATAAACCTCCATTCAGAATGAAACAGATAATCATTCCACTCAAAAAAATACATTAGCTCACATTCAGATTGATTAATCTCAATTGTTTCATACCCCTGGCAAAAACTGCAACAAATAGGCTATAGAGGGTATGCACGTAACATCACCATTGACCGTTAGGACTGCGGTCACGCCCACTGAGTGGCAAAAGACTGAGCGGCAGCATTGGTTTTCAGCATGACAAATGGCTTTGACACAAAACCTGAGGTATATATTTAAAGACTGCCGAAAGCTACAGAAAAAAAAGAAGCAAATGGATCACTGCAATTCACAGAAACAACTGGACTCACTTTTGTGCTACAAAATCAGTAAAAAAAAAAATGTTAATATCATGTTTCTATTTTCACTTAGGTCGTTTTTATTTTGTCCCATCCACCCAAACGGATGGAACAGTATAATTTTGGGTGATTGGGACAGTGCTTAAATGCTTTGCTAATTAAGAAAATTATTAGCCTTGCAATAAAGAACCATTGTTTATGCTCTATATGCTCTAAATCAGTGTTCCCAACCATGTGCAAGCCTTAATCAACCACTAAAATATTCATGAACTAGCTAGATTTTACTAAAGTAAAACAACCAAATTCTGAAAATATAAACATTATAGTTAAACTCTTTTAATTTTATTTTTATTTATTTATTTTTTTACTGTTGCAGTAATAATTTTACTGTTGCAATAAAGGTTTGTGCAGGTTAAATGTGTTGGTCAAACTGTTAATTGGCGATAGGCCCACCCAACATCTTATCCAAATGTTACCAAAAAAAAAAAAAAGGTTTTGGATTTTTTTGTATGAATTTTGGACCTATAGCATTTTTTCTTTTCTTTTTTTTTTTTACTTGTTTACTTGATTTTTAAATGTTTTCAATGACCTATGGACTTCATTCCTTCTTTTGCGGATGGATTTACAAACTGAGAAATAGAGCTGAACAATCATAAACATGGACTCTTAATGATGATGAACAGAAAAGAAATATTGCATATAAAATTATATCAAAGTCTGAACTAACATGTGCAATACAGTAAATATGCTTACCTAAATCAGTGGAAAGATGTGCTGTCCCAATCACCCAAACGTTGTGTCCCAATCACCCAAATGTTACCAAAACATTTTTTTTTTTTTTGCTCAGTTTTTAGAAAAGTGTATATCACACATCCTTTCATTATAATATACCATTGTTTCCTCCTCAAATGCATAGTTAACATCTTCAGTATTACAGAAATGTATCATGTGTTGAGCTAATGTTTTTCATTTATGACAAGAAACCCTGCAAAAGGCGGAAGTTCAAAAACTGTCCCAATCACCCTTAATTCACCCTATGAAATACTCAAAAAATCTTAAGAAAAACAATAACTTTTCTTGTGAATGAATGACACAGAAAGCGAGCACCGCGCTTTCCCTTAATAATAAATGATGTTTTATTAACAAAATTCGGGAGGAGCAGGTGCAGATTATTAGACTAATTATCACAGGTGGAAAGCATTCAGCTAATCAACCAATGGAGGTATATATACGGCACACTTACCTCCGTTCGTTTGACAGTTTATCAGCATTTCGGTTCGCCCTTCTGCTACTATGTCTCAAGTTAACGTCTCCCCGTCTAACGACGAAGCTAACTTTTCCGAGGATCCTGCGTCTCCACCTGCCGACCCCTCGACAACTTCTCCTCTGCCCGACACTGCACCTGAGCCCCAGGCTCCCAGGCGCGGCCGACCACCTGCCCGTGCAGCTACAAGCTCGCCTAGACGCCGAGCTCAGCCCTCGCCTCCACCGGCGAGACCTCAAAATACCTCCCCGGCGTCTTCCTATCGTTCAGCCGTCCCAACGATTCCACCTATTGGCAAGTGGACAGTAGTAGGATTGAGGCAAGCGCTGGCAAATTCAGATGTACAGTTCTCGCGGAAAATGAACAAAGCGGAACTGTACGATCTATACGTGAGTTTACAGCCAACCTACCTCACTCCGAAGTCCACTCCAGCTCCCAAGACGGCCAACAGGCAGAGCAAAGCCCGCAAAGGTCAACGTTCGCCTCGCTCAACTCCTCCTTCCTCCCGCACAAGATCTAGCTCGACTCAACTGTCTGGCTGCAACAAAAGGCATTCGGCGAGCCTGGGCCGTGCCCCAGATGCCTCCGCCGTAAGACCTAGTCCGCCTCTCGCTGAAGCCCAGCATTTCTACTCGGCTCCTCTCGCCGCAACACCTCATGCGGCCGGGCCAACAGGCCTTCCCTCAGCTTCTCAGCCTTTTTCTCGCTGTCCACAACCCTACCTATTATCAGTGGCCTCCAGCTCCCTTCGCAGACACTAGCGCGAGGATGCTGGCAACTCAGGCTCAGGGCTTTCACCAGTTCCCTCCGAACATCTCTAACCCCGCCCCTTCTCAGTGGCAGGCAGCGCAAGCGAGGGCGCCTACGCCTTCAGCTCAAGATTTTAGAGCTCACCTCCAGGCTCCTTTCAATCTTCCTTTTCAAGAGGCTGATCTAAGCATGAGGCCACCGCTGCTGACAAACACAGCTGCAGCCACTGCTTCTTGCAATCCACTCCTGCAAAACAAATCACCTTACTCTCTCTTCACAGCATCAGCGATGCCCGTCCCACCGAATGCGGTCGCCTCGGAGCCCCCCCAGTGGCTCAAAACATCCGAGTGCAGATCCTGGCAGGTGCGGACGTAGATTTATCATCTCTTCTCTCTTTAATACCGGCTCCAGATTCTAACCGTCAAATAGACTGCGGCGATTTCTCAGTCACCCTAAAAAACTCAAATCCACATTCATCTCGTCTGCTTTCTTTTTCTGAGTTTTCTATTGCCTTTTCCCGTTTCACTGAAATAATCTGTTCAGCTTTCCCCCATAGGCGGCGCGAACTAAATGATTATCTGGCAATCATAGCTGAGCTGGCGCTGTCCTATGGGGGCAGGCACTTCTACACCTACCACAAACTGTTTTCTGCAAAATGTGCCGTGCGAGTCGCCCAGTGGAATCAGTGCCCTTACTGGGGTGCACTCGATGCCGATCTCCACAGCAGGGTGTTTCTAGGCTGCAGAAACATTTCGTGTGCCATATGCAGGTCAGTGGCACATTCTACCATGACGTGCCCACAGATTAACCCTTCCATCCCTCCCTGCCCGGACACCCAAGTCAAATCCACCAGCTATGTGCCAAGACCAGCAACCTTCGCAACTGAAAATGTGAGAAGAGCCCCGCCACCTCTCACAGACAACAGGCAGCCCTGTAACAGTTTCAACACTGCAGGCTGCTTCAGACAGCGCTGCAGATATCTACATATCTGCAACTTTTGCGGCGGTGCTCATGCCCGTCACGTATGTCCGGTGTCTAAATCACTTAATAAAAAACAGAAAAATTATTTATCGACTCCTGTGAACATTTCTCGCCTTTCTATCGAACTGGCTCACCACCCGGATGCCGAATTTACTAATTATCTGCTGTCTGGTCTCGAACACGGCTTTAAACCCGGCGTGGAATGCCCGCTCACTCAGTCTATCATTTGTAATAATCTTCAATCCGCACTCGCAGAACCAGAAGTAGTAAATGATCTGATCAAAAAAGAAGTCGAGTCAGGTTTCATGATCGGCCCGTTCGACAACCCCCTTTCGAAATATTTCGAATCAGCCCCATTGGAGTGGCTACGAGGAAATTCTCCGGAAAAAAAGCGTCTTATAATCGATCTATCAGCCCCGCACAATTCCTCGTTACCAAGCATCAATAGCTTGATCCCTCTCGACGAATTCTCTCTAAAATACCATGACATAGATCAAGCAATCGAGATGATTAAAATCGCAGGTCGAGGCTCTTGGCTTGCAAAAATCGACATCACCTCTGCTTTCAAAGTGATGCCTATTCACCCTGATTTTTGGCACCTGTTCGGGGTACGCTGGCACGGGAAATTCTACTTTGCCGTTCGTTTAACATTCGGTTGCAAAAGCAGCCCCAAGATTTTTGATATGCTTTCAGAAGCCGTTTGCTGGATTTTGTCCAACAATTACGCGATTCCTCACCTCCTTCACTTGCTAGATGATTTTCTAGTCATTTCGCCACCCAACGCCATTCCAGCCGCGCATATCCATACAGTTCAAACTGTTTTTCCGAGCTCGGAATCCCTATCGCCCAGGAAAAAACCATGGGTCCCGCCACATCCATCGAGTTCCTTGGCATTAACTTAGATTCTGAGAAATTCCAGGCTTCCTTGCCAAAAGAAAAAATCGATAGAATAATCCTCGTCTCGTCAACCCTCCTGCATAACTCCAATTGCTCCAAACGCGAACTCATCCCTTCTCGGACACTTAAATTTCGCAATGCGCATCATTCCACAGGGCCGCTCTTTCATTTCACATCTCCTCTCACTCGCGTCTTCGGTTCACGCGCTAGAGGACCTAATTTCCGTGACTCAGGCATGCCGCGACGAACTCCGGTTATGGATATCATTCTTAAATCAGTGGAACGGCCTAACCTTTTTCTATAACAGTCTCGTTTCTTCCCCCGTCGATATCCAACTGTTCACAGACGCAGCCCCATCAACTGGTTTCGGGGGATTTTATCAAGGTCGCTGGTTCGCATCACCATGGCCACCGCAGCTACAAGACTTTTCACAGTCTTCAGCTCTATTCGAGCTTTACCCTCTCGTAGTCGCAGCTTTTCTGTGGGGGAAAGAATGGTCTGCTAGTAGCATATTGGTGCACTGCGACAACGAGTCAACGGTCCAGTGCATTAATAAAGGCCGTTCCCATTCACCCGCTCTGATGCCCATGCTGAGACGTCTGACCTGGATTTCAGCATGTGACCAATTTATCATACGTGCTAAACACGTTCCTGGGTCTCAAAACCAGATCGCTGACTCTCTGTCTCGTTTTCTTTTTCAGAAATTCAGGACGCTGGCTCCAGAAGCAGACCAATTCCCAACTCCCGTACCTCCTTATTCAGATCTGATATTCCCGTAAACCACCCATTAAAACCCCTTCTCGATGCATCACTCGACGCTATCCTGCAGGCTGTTTCCCCCAGAACCATCCAATCCTACGTGACAGCATGGAGATGTTTCAAAGCTTTCCATTGCGCATATAACTTGCAGTTCCCTGATTTTTCTCTCCTTTCAATAACCTCATTCATCTCCTATCTCAAAAGCGTTAAGGGCCTCCAAGTCGGGTCCATCAAAGGCTATCTGAGCGGCGTCCAATTTTTCCATAAACTGATTTATGGCGCCCCTCCGCAGAAATAAATAACTCTCAAACCTCTCTCTTAATCAAAGGGATCCAACGATCCCAGCCCTCCCGCCCTGATTCCAGACAACCTATAACGCTGGACATCCTCACCAAATGTATCCATACCCTTCGCACAAGTTATCAGCCCCTTAATACCGCCCGCACCCTCGACGCCATGTTCATTCTCGCCTTTTGGCTTTCTCAGATGCTCCGAAATTGCAATCACCTCAAAGTTCGATCCGAAAGTCCACCCCACCATTTCAGACCTTTCAGCAATCGACAGCGAAACAATCTCCTACTTGATTAAGCAAAGCAAAACGGACCAAGCTAAAAAAGGCCATTACATATACATTTTCAACCTCTCATCTCCAATCCAACCATACCAAACCATCTTAGCATATCTGAAGATCAGAAACGCCCAGGCTAAATCTCCTCTCGAACCTCTTTTCATCGATGCTTCCAACAAACCTGCTACACGCTTCTGGTTTCAAAAAACACCTCAAATCAGTTCTCCAGCAATCCGGCATCTCAGCACACAACTTTTCCAGTCATTCATTCCGCATTGGGGCAGCAACATCAGCAGCCCAAAAAGGCCTCTCCCAGCAGCAAATCCAAGCTCTAGGAAGATGGTCCTCAGATGCTTTCCATAGCTACATCAGGACCAACCGTTTCCATATCAGAAAAGCCCACCAAACCCTTATCGGTTGATTTTAAAAAAAAAAAAAAAAAAAAAACGCAGATGCTGCGAGTCTTGATCTCCCATCGGATGCTGCAAGAGCCCTCCTGCTAAGTTTCCAACTCTTCCCTTCCTCTGTCTGGCGAGGCTTACCCGTCTGATGCTGTGAGTATTGATTTCCCATCGGTCGCAGCAAGAGCCCTCCCCAGTCAGCTTTTATCCTTTTATCCTTTCTCTGACGGGGCAAGGCTTACCCGTCTGACACAGTGAGTCTTGATCTCCCGTCCGACGCAGCGAGAGCCCTCCCGATCAGCTTCCTTGTCGATATCCTTCTTCGTCCGGCGAGGCTTACCCGTCTGTCGCCACGAGCATTGGTCTCCTGGAGCCTTGGTCTCCCTTCGGACGCAGCGAGAGCCTCCCGGTCGATCTTCATTGCTTAACTTCTGCCTGTCTGTTAGCGAGGCTTACCCGTCCGATGTTATGAGCATTGGTCTCCTGGAGCCTTGGTCTCCCATCGGATGCCGCGAGAGCCTCCCGGTCAGTGCTCATTCTCTCCTCGTCCGGCGAGGCTTACCCGTCCGAGGCCCCGAGCATTGGTCTCCTGGAGCATTGGTCTCCCGTCGGACGCCGCGAGAGCCTCCCGATCGAACCTCTGCACTTTATTTTCTGCCTGTCTGCTAGCGAAGCTTACCCGTCTGATGCCATGAGCATTGGTCTCCTGGAGCCTTGGTCTCCCATCAGACGCTGCGAGAGCTCTCCTGGCTGGGCATTCTTTCCGTCCACCACACTATCGACCAACATTTTTCGATTGGTCGGTCAGTCTGGAAACTCTCGGTCGGTAGGGCTCACCCGTTCAACGCCGTGAGCCTCGGTCTCCCGTCGGACGTAACCAGAGCCCTCCCGATCGGGCGCTCCAAATCACGCGCTCCCCGTCAATCGGCCGGTAGGGCCCGTCCACCTGGCGATGCACGATCCCGTCAGAGGCAACACGGACCCCCAGTTGGACGGTTTAAATCATACTTCTCCTCAGTTTCCGGCCAGTAGGGCTTTACACTTCTGATTCAACAAGCATCGGTCTTCTGGAGCCTTGGTCTCCTATCAGATGTTGCGAGAGCCCTCCCGATCGGTCGTTCCAAATTTCAGCTACTCATCGTTTGTCAGGCTAGTAGGGCCCGTCCGCCCGGTACAGTGATACGCTCCCCGTCAGTGGCAACATGGGCCCTCCTGGTCAAACGACCAGGCTTCTTGAAATGCCAGTCCGCCAATTCTCGGCGTCTTTTGGGGTCTTTAGTCTGGCGGCTGTCCTTTGCTCACTTAGCTTTCTGGGGAGTACTCTGGGTTCGGGCCCAATTTCCGAGCTCGGAGCCCTCCCCCTGGACAGCACGCCAAATACGCATTACTATCTCTATCTAATCATATGTATATGTGAACTCGTGAAATGATGTTTTATTAACAAAATTCGGGAGGAGCAGGTGCAGATTATTAGACTAATTATCACAGGTGGAAAGCATTCAGCTAATCAACCAATGGAGGTATATATACGGCACACTTACCTCCGTTCGTTTGACAGTTTATCAGCATCCCTCCACCACCCCATCTCCTCACTTCTAAATTCCATCTCTCATAACCACATCCGGGGGGAGTACTCTGGGTTCGGGCCAAAATTCCGAGCTCGGAGCCCTCCCCCTGGACAGCACGCCAAATACGCATTACTATCTCTATCTAATCATATGTATATGTGAACTCGTGAACTGAAGCTGTCAGTCAGTGCAGTGCAAGATCAATGATTTCAGCGCACTTGTGAAAACAGACATTTTATTCAATTAATCTAACTAAAGTGCACAATAAATAAAATTTTTGAAGCTTTTTGAAGTGTGAAAACTGATGATCGAATTGAATTTACCCAAGGAGGAACAAGGGAATAGTTAAGGGAATATTTATTTTTTATGCTGTCTTACATTTGAATAACTAAATGAATACTATGCCTGACTATTTAAGTGACTATATTCTGATTATAAACTAAGTATTACACTATTGAGTCTCAACACACCATTCTCACCGGAAGTTTTCGAGCTGTCTTATATTATTGCGGAAGTTCAGACCGCTCCGTGCATATAGCCCATTACATACAGTTGTGGCCAGAATTATTAGACCCCTTCATAAATATGATCAAAGATGACTCTAAAAATAAATCTGCATTGTTTATCCTTTTGATCTTTAATTTATAAAATTAGCAAAAATCTAACCTTTCATTGAAGGAAAATAATCGAAAGTGGACGGGAAATAACATTATGAAATAAATGTTTTTCTCCAAAACACGTTGCCCACAATTATTAGCACCCTTTTATTCAATTCTTTTTGCAACCTCCTTTTGCCAAGATAACAGCTCTGAGTCTTCTTCTATAATGCGTGATGAGTTTGGAGAACACCTGATAAGAGATCAGAGACCATTCTTTCATACAGAATCTCTCCAGATCCTTCAGATTCCCAGGTCCATGTTGGTGCTTCTTCTCTTCAGTTCACTCCACTCATTTTCTTTAGGGTTCAGGTCAGGGGACTGGGATGGCCATGGCAGAAGCTTCATTTTGTGCTCAGTGACTCATTTTTGTGTTGGTTTTGATGTTTGTTTTGGATCATTGTCCCGACGGATGATCCAACCACGGCCCATTATAAGATTTCTAGCAGAAGCGGTCAGGTTTTGATTTTTTATCTGTTGGTATTTGATAGAATCCATGATACCATATATCTGAACAAGTTGTCCAGGACCTCCAGCACAAAAATAGGCCCACAATATTAAAGATCCAGCAGTATATTTGACCGTGGGCATGGGGCACTTTTTATCCATGTGTGCACAAAAACCATCTGGTGAGTTTGCTGCCAAGAAGCTCTTGTTTTAGTTTCATCTGACCATAGAAGCTTGTCCCGTTTGAAGTTCCAGTCTTGTCTGACAACTGAATATGCTGGAGATTGTTTCTGGATGAGAGCAGAGGATTTTTCTTGAAACCCTCCCAAACAACTTGTGGTGATGTAGGTGCTTTTGATAATTTTTTTTTTTAGGCTTTCTGAGATTCAAGACTCAACTAATCTCTGCAATTCTCCAGCTGTGATCCTTGGAGAGTCTTTGGCCACTCAAACTCTCCTCCTCACCACACATTAGGACGATTTAGACACATGTCCTCTTTCAGGCAGATTTGTAACATCTTTAGCATTATTGCCCTGATAGTGGAAATGGGGATTTTCAATGCCCTCAGCTATTTTCTTACAGCCACTTTCTATTTTGTGAAGCTCGACAATCATTTGCTGCACATCAGAACTATATTCTTTGTTTTTTCTCATTGTGATGAATGATTAGGGGATTTGGCCTTTGTGTTTCCTCATTTTTATACTCCTGTGGAACAGGAAGTCATGGCTGGCCAATTTCATGTTCATGATCACCCTGGTGAGCTAAAAAAAATTAAATATGAATGGGAATATACTTCAGAGATATTTTATTCATAAAAAATTCTAGGGGTGTTAATAATTGTGGGCAATGTGTTTTGGAGAAAAACATTTATTTCTTAATGTTATTTCCCCCTCACTTTCAATTCTTTTCCTTCAATGAAAGGTTAGATTTTTGCTAATTTTATGAATTAAAGATCAAAAGGATAAACAATGCAGATTTATTTTTAGAGTCATCTTTGATCATATTTATGAAGGGGTCTAATAATTCTGGCCACAACTGTATATCTGAAGCAATAAGGAAGAAGGGAAGAAATCTATATTTCACTGCTGCATGAATCAAGAAAACTGCTAGGGTAATACAACATGGCTGGGTAATGGAAACTAGCATTAAACAGTGGTGCCACAGTCAAACAGGCTTTTATTTTGAAACAAACATTAACTTGCATAACATTGTAGCCTACTTATATATTTAAAAAAAAAAAATAATAATAAAATAAAATTTGAATGTTTTTGTTTTGTTTTTGTTTTTTGCTGCTTTCTGATGCTGATTGTTATGTGCCAGATATGGTGGCCTTTTTGACACAAACATCATCTTGGTCTTTTTTTAAAACATTTATAATGGAGTCACAATTTGTAGTGAATGAAGTCACTTGACTTGATTCAGTGTGTGTTTGTATTTGCCCAAGCATACTATTAGGGTCACAATGGTCCAATCAGAATGTTAAAGGAAAAATGACTTTGCTTAAAGACATTCTGCATTTACTGTCAAGAGGTGCTATAGGACCCAAATCCATTCTAAGGTCAGCGCTTGAGCAATGCGGTACAAAACATGAATGGACCCAAAAGCAAATTGTTTCACTCTTAATACTTTGATGTTGAATCTATCCCATTATCCAATTCACAGAGCTGAAATTAGTGCTTTGTGAGCTTAGAAGCATGAAAATAAAACCAGTGCTGGAGCGAGATACATATTGGTTCTGTGTAGTTCAGTGGATGTCTTATTAAGGCTGTAGGAAACCTTTAATGGGTTATCGATCCTCCAAAAACGTATTGAGGTAAATAAGGTTTTTCTGCCTGGGGCTTCTTTTTCTTTTTACATCACAAGCTTGCCATTAAGCCATCAATCCCTTTGATTTAAGCACATTAATAGATTTATTTATACATGAGCACAGGTTACATAACAAGAAAAATGTGAATGTGTGCAGAGGATAAATAAAACTAGCAATTTTGTAGAAAAAATGTCAATCAGCAATTCAATGGCTAATTAAAATAGTAGTCAAACCATTGTTAAAGCCATTAAACCATTATAAGAATAAGAATAATTAAAAAAAAAAAAAAAAATTGTATATTAGACAAACATTTTGGCCAGTCACCAGCAAATTTATTGGTACACTTTAGTACCAGGTTGGACACCATTTTGCTTTCAGAACTGCTTTAATCCTTCATGGTGTAGATTACAAGAGACAACAAGATGCTGGAAACATTCCTCAGAGATTTTGGTCCAAATTGACATGATAGCATCACACAGTTGCTGCAGATTTGTTGGCTGCGCATCCATGATGTGAATCTCCCATTCCACCACCACGTCCCAAAGGTGCTCTATTGGATTGAGATCTTTTGACTGTGGAAGTCATTTGAGTATAGTGAACTCATGATCATGTTCAAGAAACCAGTTTGAGATGATTTGAGGTTTGTGACATGGTGTGTTTTATCCTGCTGGAAGTAACCATTAGGAGATTGGTACACTGTGGTCATAAAGGGATGGACATGGACTTGATGTTGAAAAAAAACCCCCATCAAATTGACATCTATTTTTAGACGTCAATTTGATGTCCACACCAATGTCCAATTGATGATGAAAAAACCCTGTCAAATTCACATAAAAAAAATGTATGTCCATTTGAGATTCAAAAACTGATATCAAATTGATGTCGAAAAAAATAACAAATTGACGTAAAAAAAAAAAAAAAAAAAAAAAAAACAGGTCAAAAATGCAAATCAAACTGACGTCAAAAATTTGACATCCATTTGACATCCACACACTGATATTCGTTCGACCACCAAAATAATGACACAATGCAATGAAAGAAAAATACAAAGTTCTGTTATGAAACTCTAAATGGGCAGTCTAGGTCCTTAACTCAACTGCTAGTAATCACATCATTATCTATAGGACACAGATGATTGGTTCCTGCTGTATTAGTAGCCAATGAGCTCGCATGCTCATTCTTCAAATACATGAGTAGCATGTGCCTTAGCAGTGCAGCACGCTTTCAGAAACTGCTGTACAGAACCTGTATGAAGATGGAACAACTTGTATCACTCATTTTAAGACATTATAAACTACAACATTAATTACAAGATTTTCAGCCACCATCACTCATACTAACATACTGTAGCAATCCACAAAATAATTAAAGCTCTCTAAACAAGCGTGGATAACCACCTAGATCAGTAATCCTCACTATTTCCTCCAGGCAAGCCACACCAGCAGAATAAAAAACACGCACGGAAATACACATCTGCCTAGTACATTACGCAATGCATTTAGCCACTGCCATTCTAATAATACAAAACTGTTAAGGTGTACAAGGTGCTTTAGGTGGGGTGAGTAGATTTTCAAAAATGCTTTTGGTCATTGTTGATATCCATTCACTGATGTCCAGTTGACGTTGAAAAAACAAACATCAAATTGACGTCAAAAAAATGACGTCCACACACTTATGTCCAATCGATGTTGAAAAAAACCCATCAAATTGACGTCAATTTTTTGACGTCAATTTGACGTTCACACACTGATGTCCAATCGATGTTGAATAAAACCCATCAAATTGACGTCAATTTTTTGACGTCAATTTGACGTCCACACACTGATGTCCAATTGATGTTGAAAAAAACATCAAATTGACGTCAATTTTTTGACGTCCACACATTGATGTCCAATTCATGTAAAAAAAAACCACCATCAAATTGACGTCAATTTGATGTCCACACACTTATGTACAATTGATGTAAAAAAAAACATCAAATTGAAAGTAAATTTTGACATCCACACACTGATGTCCAATTGATGTAAAAAAACCCATCAAATTGACGTCAATTTGATGTCCACACACTTATGTACAATTGATGAAAAAAAAAAACATCAAATTGACTCAAATTTTGACATCCACACACTGATGTCCAATTGATGTAGAAAAAACCCCATCAAATTGAGATCAATTTTTTGATGTCCACACACTGATGTCCAATTGATGTAAAAAAAAACATCAAATTGACGTCAATTTTTTGACGTCCACACACTTCAAATTGATGGAAAAAACCCATCAAATTGACGTTATTTTTTTTTACGTCAATTTGACGTCCACACACTGATGTCAAATTGATGTAAAAAAAAAAAACCATAAAATTGATGTCAATTTTGTGACGTCCACACAGTGATGTCCTGTCAAAAAAAAAAAAAACATCAAATTGACGTAAAAAAAAATTACGTCCACACACTGATGTCCAATTGATGTTGAAAAAAACCATCAAATTGACGTAAATTTTTTGACGTCAATTTGACGTCCACACACTGATGTCCAATTGATGTTGAAAAAAAAAACATCAAACTGACGTCAATTTTTTGACGTCAATTTGATATCCACACACTTGATGTCCATGCGTCAGCAACAATTCTCAGGTAGGCTGTGATGTTAAAACAATGCTCAGTTGGTACTAGGGGGCCAAATGTGTGCCAAGAAAATATCCCCCACACCATTACACCAACAGCAGCAGCCAGAACTGTTGATACGAGGATGGACCCATGCTTTCATGTTGTTTACGCCAAATTCTGACACTACCATCATTATGTTGTAGCAGAAATCGAGACTCATCAGACCAGGCAATGTTTTTTCCAAACATCTATTGTCCAATTTTGGTGAGCTCGAGTAAATTGTAGCCTCCATTTTCTGTTAGCTGACAGGAGTGGTACCCGGTGTGGTCTTCTGTTGCTGTCCCTGTTAAACAAAAAAAAAAAAAAAACAGCATATGCTGATTAGGTATATGTTTTGAAGCATGGCATCTGGTCATGAGCTGGTTTAAGCTGGTCAAGTGCTGGTCCTAAGCAACTAGCACCAGCTCAGGACCAGCTTAAACCAGCTCATGACCAACTAAGGACCAGCATAAACCAGCTCAAACCAGCTGCCATGCTTCAAAACATACCTAACCAGCATATGCTGTATTTTTCAACAGGGGCAACCCATCTGCTTCAAGGTTATACATGTTGTGTGTTCAGATATGCTCTTCTGTAGACCTCAGTTGTAACGAGTGGTTATTTGAGTTACTGTTGCCTATCAGCTTGAACCAATCTGGCCATTCAACTGATGCTGGTAGGTCACATGACAGTCAGTAACAACATCGTAGAAGTACATCCGAATTTCATTCATACTACCCATATTCATACTACAGAACATTTTTTTTAACATTCCTGAAGTAAATTCAAATTCAAATGTATACCTATGCAATTTCAGGCGCAGCTTTTATTTTTGTTTACTCCTCTCTCAAAACTTTGCATCCCATGTTTTTACACATGGATTTTTATGGCCTGTTTTACACTTGGATTTAAGCTTTCATATGCAGTTAGTTGTTTTTTTTTTTTTTTTTCACCAAAGAATGAAAATTGTGCCAACCAACCTCATTCTTCTCAATGTCTATATGGGCATATCATTTTTAGATGACATATCAGATGTTAAGCACTGAAAGCAGTAACTGCCTTTTTATTTTAGCAAATTTATATATTTTTCAAAGTGGCACTATGTTGCAAATGTTGAAATCACTTTCAAAATGAAACAAAACAAAATGTTCTGGAGAAATGAGAGTTCTATGTATTTATTAAATAATATATATTACAATATTCTGGCAGATTTAATCCTGTTGAATTAAGCTTTGTGAAGTGAAAAGTGAAAGTAAAAATAATTCAGGCTTCCACAGATTACCGATTCATTCATTTCGCAAGACCAACACATCAACTGATTCCACACTCATGAGCAGATAAGTAATTGTTGCAGTCGAGTGTTTAAAAAAATACATGTATACACCCATAAAGTCTGTGGTATTGTTAATTAGCATCTTGACAACTTAAATGGAAAGGTTGCTCCTGAGAAGACTGCATAATTGATTACATATTGTTTTCACATTACTGCAATAAGGCATATCATTAATCAAGTACCCTCAATTAGTCCGAGCCGCAGAGAGTAATGTAACTGTCTGATTTGTCCGGCACGAACATAACTTTCATAACTTTCACAAGATTTATCTTACTTTCTTTCCACAAATGGGCTTGACTGTTTCGATTTAATAAGTGAGTAAAGCCTTTGTCTTTTTTAATCTACTTTTAATACATTTCATTGTAGATCAAACCATTCTCCAGTAATGAATCTGAACAGAACAATATTTTTAAACAGAGACCCACCCTGAGCTGTATTTCTTAATATGCAGTGATTTACAACTTTGACATTTACACATTAACATATTGTCCACGAGTTTAGGCACTCTTCTTCAGACTTTGTTACAAAGATAATAATATTTCCATAAGAAAAATATAACTACCCAAACTATCATAACTACGGCAGTGATGTCTCGAGCATACTTCAATGAGCGCGAGACATCACTTCCGCTGTCAGAGCGCGATCAGACCTAACTAAGCGAGTGCTGAACGCAGTTGGACATAGTGGTGTATTAGAGGTAAAAATATATATATAAATACTGTTCGGTTTCTCGCACAAACCGATCGTTTCATGTCTTAGGACATCAATGTGTTGTCACAAGCCGCAGGGTTTAATTTGGATTTGTCTATGCAAGTTTTTTCGACTCTTATTTTTCGAGTTCCCATTCACTCCCATTATTTGACTGACAGACGGCAGCGGTTGGAGTTAAAAATCATCATTGATTGAATGATTAAGAGCCCTGAGATACTTTTGTACATTTGTATATTTTCAGCATGCACACAAACTTATCACAACAAACTCTAATGATATAGATGACATTTGTAAAATATAAATAAATACAAATATGAATATGATGGATGGATGGATGGATGGATGGATGGATGGATGGATGGATGGATGGATGGATGGATGGATGGATGGATGGATGGATGGATGGATGGATGGATGGATGGATGGATGGATGGACAGATACTAGCACCAAGCTTTAGTATTTGAGATTTTTTTTTTTTTTTTTTTTTGGTAGCTTTCATTCAAAACTAATCATTTAAACAAATGCTTGACATTACTTTTTGAAATCCTTTTGACAACCTGTCAAATGTAAGCCCTTAAAATGATTTTTATGTTCAGTTCAACATTTCTATCTGCAATCTGCATGCATGGCACTCTACTTGAATCAAGGCAGCATTCAGTTTTAATTCCTTATGGTGGAAGCTTTCCATCGAGTGCTGTTGAAATTGCAAACACTAATTGCAGGGACAGTTTCCCTCGAGCTACAGGGTTAAGTGTCATTAGTCATTGTGAACAGGATTGTTGAACCAAATGTTGCACTGGAACCATAAGTACAGGAGCATATTCATGCAGATAAAATGCTACCAGTGAAGTAGTTACTGTTATATGATCAACACAGAATTATTAAATAAACAGTGGGATTCAAAAGAGACCACTAGTGAAAATGCCTCTATTTTGACCTTTTTTCTAATTTAATTAATTTGCTTTAACAGTTCAAAAAACAAAAAGTTAACATTGGGTAACTTACATTTTAAGCAATACTGCTAGTTATTTATTTGCTTTGCTAACGAAACAAAGGCCAAACAAAGCCACGGCATGACTGTTGCAACACAGTGGTGCTTCATTCCCGAATGATTCTGTTTTTTAATTGATTCACTGATAAAAACTGCAGTCAAAGACTGTGGTGGGGAGTGTGTTACACACCTTAGAGGAGATAGAATGATAGAGAAAACTGTTTTTTATGATTTATGAATCATGATTGTCATCCCCTTCATGAACATTTTGAGGTCTTGTGAGTACGTATAGCTGAAGATTCATTTATTCCCGCTATTACAAGGAGCGTTTTAGGAAGTCCTTTTTACCAACTGCTAGAACCAGCATTATACAAGATGTAGTGTCTGGAAAGGTTCAAGATCATCAAACCAACTTTGCATTAAAAAAAAACTTTAGCCTTTCAAACTTCTCATATAAATCTCACTTAGGTTCCGGCCTGGGTGGCTCACTCAATTTATGGCTCACTCAACAGCTCTGTTGCGAGGTGTGAGACAACTCAGATATCCATAAAACTCTCCCTCCTTGACTTCATTATCAACTCAGATCGAATTACCCTAAACCAGGCCTGAACCCCAGATGACCCAATACACACACACACAGAGAGAGAAACATAGACAAACTCTCTTTTTTAACCAATAAGTTAAATTCCAGAAATGTATTCAATATACTCCAAAAGTGTATGTAACCCTGTATGCATGTATTTCCCCCTATTATATAAGCAGAAGTTACTGTAGATGTGTTTGTTTTACCCTAAAACGTTTATATTCAAGTGGATAAAAATGTATTGCGTACCAAACACTCGGCCGCCGAGTGACATTGTCGAGTGAGTGGAGTTGGAGTTGGAGTTGGAGTTTTCAATGAATCACGAGAGACTAAACCAGAACAGTTCAATAGTTATTTCGCAATAAGATGTTTATGTAAGGGGTTTGCACATTTGAAATACCGACAGTGAAGCTTGGAAAGTAAATCTACAGCAACTAAAGTTGGATTCACCTCGTGCTGCGAGTTGGCTAGAACCGGACTTCTACTGAACGTTTCGCACGTTAATGGTAAAAAACATTTCGTATTTTACCATTAAAATAATCCAAAAATGCACTGCAGAGACTGAAAAATTGCTTTCGCTTCATTGGCGACACTGATACACATTAGTAACGGAGATAGAGGTAAGACGTAAACTTTTTGCTGCGGCACAAGTTAGTCATCAGCGTACTGTTGTTGCTGTTTTTGGGTAGCCCATCATTTTTATTTTTTTTTTATCGTGATGGCACCGAAGAAAAATCCAGCCGCGGAGGAGACGGAGGACATAAGAAAGACACTTGATTTTCTTTCCCAGGATATAGGAGCTATAAAGACTAAACAGGATAAAATTCTTAAACTGGTGGAGGAAGTCACACAGTTACGAATTCAGATCGAGGAAAGGGACAGGAAAATAGTGGAGTTGGAGAGGAAAGTGGAGGATTTGGAGCAATACTCCAGGATCAATGATGTGATTGTGACCGGACTTAAGATAAAACCCCGCTCATATGCTCATGCGGTGACTACTGGCAGTGAGGATGAGCCCGGAGACCTGGAGGTGAGCTCCGCGGAGCAATTGGTGGTGGCCTTTCTTGCGACCAGGGACATACATCTGGATGTGGGCTCAATCGAGGCTTGTCACCCTCTCCTCAAGAATAAGGACAATAACACACCGGCTGTGATTCTGAGGTTTGTCAATCGGAAAAATAAGATCGCACTGATGAATGTATACTTGAACGATCACTTAACCAAGAGAAGTGAAGATATTGCTAAAAAAGCTAGATACTTAAGGAAACAAAACAAAATTCAGAATACTTGGGTTATGAACTGTAAAACATACATCAGACTGAAGGGTTCTCCTGAAGAGGCTAAAGTGTTGGTAGTTAAAGACATAGAGGACTTGAACAAATATGAATAAAGATAATATTTGTTTAATGAGGGGAAAAAAAGTGCTTCTGTGTATACTCATACAATGACATCCAATTATAATTCGTCTACTACAAATGATAAAGATATAGGGTTACAACAAAGGATTCTGGATTATAAGCACTTGGAACTGAAATCGATAGAATACACTGAACATAAAACACTAGACTTGGAAGATCAATTAGACCCTGAAAATTTGTTTCTATCGTCTAACAATATTAATTGCAACTACTATCTTGAAGATGATTACAATAACACTGTTAAGTCTGAAGGTAAATTTTCAATTATTCACTTCAATAGTAGAAGCATGTATGCAAACTTTAATGCTATCAAAGAGTATTTACAACATTTTGTACAGCCATTTAGTATTATTGCATTTTCTGAGACATGGTTTAATGATGACAATGGTGTTGATTTTGAGTTAAAGGATTATAATCTAAATTATGTAAACAGAAAAAACAAATCAGGAGGAGGAGTTGCGTTATATGTTCATAAAAAATTTAAATTTAAAGTAATTGAAAATATGACTTTAGTAATAAATGATATACTTGAATGTGTATCAATAGAAATTATCAATGAGAAAAAGAAAAATTTTATAGTAAGTTGTATATATAGAACACCAGGCTCAAGTTTGGAAATATTTGCAAATTGGATGGAGAAAACATTCTCTGTAATAAGTAATAAGAAAATGTTCATTTGTGGGGACTACAATATTGATTTGATTAATCCGAATAAACATATATCAACTGATGAATTTATTAATAGAATGTACAGTATGAGTTTATATCCAACTATTACAAGACCGAGTAGAATTACATCGCATAGCGCTACCCTTATTGACAATATCTTCACAAACAATATGGAGTCTATAAATGTTAGTGGCTTAATGATTTGTGACATAACTGACCATCTTCCCGTCTTCACACTGTATGATGAGAAATTTGACTATAAGAAATCATTCCAAAAAACAATGTATAAACGACTTAGAACTGAGGAAGCAATTAACTCACTTTATCATGACTTAACAAAGCAAGACTGGAATAATGTATATATAGAAGAAAATGTAGATTGTGCTTTTGATAATTTCTTAGGAATTTTCAGTTCAGCATATAATAAAAACTGTCCAATACATCACATTAGTATAAAGAACTTAACTACAAAATCCCCATGGTTAACAAAGAGTTTACAAAATGCTTGTAAAAAGAAAAATACTTTATATAGACAATTCATTAGATTAAGGACTGAAGAATCTGAACATAGATATAAAATGTATAAAAATAAACTGACTGATATAATAAGAACCAGTAAGAAATTATATTATACCAACCTATTGAATAAAAATAAGAACGACACTAAAAGGGTATGGGGTATATTAAATAATATAATTAAAAGGGACTCAATAAAGCAGTCATATCCAGACTATTTTATTGATAAAAACAGTGATAATTATAATATGAATGAAATTGTTGATAGTATGAATACGTTTTTTGTGAATGTTGGGCCGGATTTGGCAGAAAAGATCCCTATTAAAGATAATGAATTGGACCACATTCAGATTGAGATAAATTCAAAGACAATATTTTTGTCTAGTGTAACTGAAGCTGAATTAGTGGATATAGTTAATAAATGTAAAAATAAGTCATCTACAGATTGTTTTGATATAGATATGACATTAATTAAAAAAATCATATATAGTATATCCAAACCTTTAACTTACATATGTAATTTATCATTTCAAACAGGATCATTTCCCAATAATATGAAAATTGCGAAAGTAATCCCTCTACATAAAAATGGAGACAAACACATCTTTATAAACTATAGACCTGTCTCTCTGCTTCCTCAGTTTTCTAAAATTCTGGAGAATCTTTTTAATAGTAGATTAGAGAAGTTTATAGATAAATATAGTATAATTAATGAAAGTCAGTATGGGTTTAGGTCAGCAAGGTCAACATCAATGGCCATAATCGATGCAGTGGAGGAAATTACAAATAGCTTAGATAAAAAAAAAGTATGCAGCTGGAATATTCATTGACTTAAAAAAAGCCTTTGATACTATTAATCATTCAATATTATTAAAAAAACTGGAAAGATATGGCATTAGGGGAGTGGCTTTGAACTGGATCCAAAGCTATTTAACTGAGAGACATCAGTATGTGCAGATGGGTGAGTTCAAATCCGGATTATTGGACATTGTTTGTGGGGTTCCACAAGGTTCTATTTTGGGACCAAAGTTGTTCAATTTACATATAAATGACATATTTAATGTATGTAAATTATTGAAACTAATTCTATTTGCAGATGATACTAATATATTTTATTCTAGTGATAATTATGATAATTTAATATATCATATAAATAATGAATTAATGAAACTAAAATCATGGATGGACATTAATAAATTATCCCTGAATTTAGATAAAACTAAAGTAATGTTTTTCGGAAATTATAATGGAAATTTAAACCTAGGAATAAATATAGATGGTATTGTCATAGATGCAGTCTCCGAAATTAAATTCTTAGGAGTAACTATTGATAGTAAACTAAGTTGGAAACCACATATCAGACACATACAAAGCAAAGTTTCAAAAAGTGTCTCAATTATTAATAAAACTAAATATTTTTTACAATACAATGCATTGTATATGTTGTATTGCACATTAGTGTTGCCTTATTTAACTTACTGTATAGAAGTGTGGGGCAATAACTATAAAAGTTTACTACATCCCCTCTTTAGACTCCAAAAACGTGCAGTAAGAGTTATCCATAAGGTAGGATTTTGTGATCACACTAATAGTTTATTTCTGCAATCTAAAATGTTAAAATTCTTTGATTTAGTTGAGTTTTATACTGTGCAATTGTTATACAAAGCCAGTAAAAGTACACTTCCTGTGAATATTCAAAAGCTCTTTTCACAGAGAGAAGGGAGTTATAATCTGAGGGGGTTTGGTAACTTTAAAGTTAAGGCAGTGAGAACCACGAAGAAAAGTATGTGTGTGTCTATATGTGGAGTTAAACTTTGGAATCGATTGGGGTTACAGCTGAAGCAATGCCCAAATATTCATCTGTTTAAAATTAGATATAAGGAAATGGTTTTGTCACATTACATGAATGAGGAAGGTGGTGTTTGACTGTTATAAAACATAATGGAATCAGTCATTCATTAATACAATGGTTATGTATTAATATAATTATAATTATAGAAAGGTCATATATAATTGCATTTGATTTAAATATATAATGCATTATGAATAATAAATTAGATAAGATATTGATGCGTATGTGTATGTATGTATGTATGTGTATATACATATGGATATATATATATATATATAATATGATTTATATATATATATATATATATATATATATATATATATATATATATATATATATATATATATGGAGGTAGTGTATGTATGTATGTGTATATGTGTGTGTATGTATATGTGTATATATATGTATATATATGTATATGTAATGTGTATGTATGCATGTATGTAGGTGTGTATATATATGTATAGGTATGTGTGCATATACATTATATGATGAATGAATATGACTATAATATAATACTGGTCTCTGAAAACATATTGTGATTTTAGCTCACTGTTTATCATGATTATATTATAACGGTTATCAGGTTATTATAGTAGTTGGATTTGATAATAAGATAATGTTATAACCTCCAGTGTAGGCTTAAGTATGTAGTATGGTATATGGTATATGATCAATATATTATCTAAATAATGTCTAGGATTGATAATTGCTGCTGTTATGATTATCATCGTTATTATTATTATATCAATATATAACAATTTGTGATCAGGAGCCTGAATTAAATAAATTTTTTAAGAAAGTGGTGACAGTGTTGATGGTAATAAATATAGAGATAATTACATGGAAAAACAATTATAAATATCTTTGCATACAACATAATTCTTAGATCAGGGCTGACAAGTGGTGGCTCTGTTGCTTGGAGAGCGCCCCCTTCTCGCAGCTGACTCGCCAAAATCTTGTCTCTTTTAATGCACAGCATAGACAAACAGGTAAAGGGTGGTCCTGTTGTTAGGGGTTTGCTTCTCTCTGACAGCAGTTTCACATGAACACCTGGCCTCCGTTAATGAACAACATACACAATCTAATTTAATTATTATTAACATCAACACCATTAAGCCATCATAAATATTTAAATATTTAATACATTGTCGTGAAATAGTAAGTTATAGTATATTATATATAATTGGAAGTATTTTCACAATTCTTAATTAATATATTGATATATGATGATATACGATGGTAATATGAGTAATATTTATAGTGACAAGTAAAATTATAGAAAGAAGTATCTACATTGCATATGTGTGTAATGTATAATATTAAGATGTAATTTTTAGTGTATAATGTACGACATAGGTCAGATATTGTAACTATTCATTAGGATGAATAGGGGGTGGGGTTAAATAAGTTCGTCTTCTTCCCACTCCTTTTCGAGCTATATTATATATAAACTGTGAACATCTCTGAAATATATTATAGATACTATTATTTCAATTATTTTCTTTTGTTGTTGTTTTGTTTTTTTTTTGTTGTTTTTTTCCTTTACCCAATGTGGGTATAATGTATAATACTGTACAATATATTCATCTTTCTGTGTACAATATTTTTATTTCTATGGCTCGAAATAAAGTAAAAAAAGTAAAGTAAAAAGTAAAGTAACATTTACTTCTTTGATTGAAAATGTTCCTCTCCAATTTTCTGTCAATCAACTATGTATGTTATGTTACTGTAAAATGTTTTATTCTACTTTTAAAGTACTTTTGGGGAAACGTACCCAGATCTGACACCTCCATTGTTCTCCACAGCAATGATTCAGTCTAAAGCATCAGCTGTAATAAACAGCTCCACTGGAGATTCCTCCACCTCCATCCTCTGCACATGAGAACCAACACAGCTGAATGTGGCTTTGCCTCATTTTACTGCTCTCCGCAGCATCTGCTGCAACTACGTATAACATTTACAAGGAAGGTGTTTTTGCTGATAATTCACTACGACAGATAAATGCTATGTTAGTTTTTAAAGATCCCCTGTGGTGAAAATCAAGTTTTTAATGTTTTTTACATGTCTATGTGGTGTTTTTAATATGCTTTAAAACTAACTTTGTGCAAATTCATGTCAGCACCATTGCTTAGTATTTTCTCCCTAAAACTGCAGTGAAAAAAGACAATAACAAAAGATGGTGTCTGTGACGTTACAAACTAGCTTGAAACCAATCACGTCAACGTGCCGGCGGGCTTGAGCATATCATTATAGGTGCTAAAGAGGATGTTTTGTTTTATACATTTTTGCAATATTACTGAAACTTTACTAACTGATAAAAGACTATTTATTAGGTGCACTGAAAGGAATAATATTAATATACATCATCTGTACACAAGGTAGGGCCTTAACTCCCTGAGGTCTGAAAACGCGCCGGCACGTTTTGCAGGATTTTTTTCACATTGCAGCAAAACAAACTTAAAATACTCCGTCATTTCTTGTCATAGAGACATAAGTAATATATCAATTGAAACTATAGAATGTCTTCTTTTATTTGTGTACAATAACAAAAAACACAATGTTGTGCTTTTTGTAAAATAAAGAAAACTAACATGATGCGTGATCTCTTGTCTCCCTCTGAACGAAGTCCAATCTGATAGTTTTCAGAAAATGAACTGTAACTTATAAATACTAATCACAAAAAAATGACACTTATGTCTAAAGAAATGTTGAGATGTCAGGTATTAAATTGTGCAAGTCAAATCGAAAACAAACATTCTGTGTTTATGTAATCTGTATGAAAACAGAGCCATGTCAGAAGTCCGAGATTCAGCTCATTATCCGCTAATGCGGCCACGCCCACGGAGCCAACGCTATTCAGACGCAAATTCAGAGGCAATACATGCATTCATCGTCTCAATCGTGTATTTATTGTCTTGAAAAGTGTTTATTTGGATGGTAAAGCCATGGTTAGCAATCTCTAGAAGAAATGCCATTATTTCCTAGTTCCTTTTCTTCTTTATATGAATTTGTGGCCTAAAAGTGTACAGAGCGCCCTCCGGCTGCAAGTATGAATTGAAAACACAGTATCCAGCACTCATAGTGATGACAATAAATATTACTTCTCAGTATAGAAAATTGACATAAATATATAAGAATCCATCAATATTTCTCCAAATGTGCATGCTTTTAAGCTAAAAGCCTATATGAAATGCCATAGAGGTAACAGAATTGTTCAGACACTTTGCATCACAGAAATACATTATATTTTAAAGAATATAATAGAATACCATTATTTTAAATTGTAATAATATTTCACAGTATTGATGTATATGATGAGCTGAGACATTATTACAGAGGGTTTTTTTTCACAGCCTACCTGACTGAAAGGCCTCATTAATATGCAAGTCATTTCAGGTCATTATTATGTGATTCTTTTGTCTTCTCAGGTGTAAATGACCCATTATTCAGTGGTGATTCACGCCTCCATGCATACTGTGTTTCTTGACAAAAAGTGTCTTACAAAAACTAAATCAATATATTGTTTTATATGAAGGAGTAGGCAGCATAATTTTTACATAATTCTGAAGCAAAAACTCTAGTTTACAACCTCCAATACCCAGAAGTTTTGTGAACACAGATTTAATATACTTTTTTGGCCTTATTTCAGTGACTTAAGTTTTTTGTTTTTTCAATAACCACGCATAAACATTATTCCTTCAAAAATACAAACATGAATACAGTGTAATGATACTTTTGTCATTTATATGTTTATGTACAACTGAAAAAAGCACAAATGTCAGGGCATGTCAAAACTTCTCCAAGCCCCAAATCAGCCTCAGACTCCAGAGGGTTAAAAACATCAGCCAATCGATTGGCCCTCTGGCTTGTCAATCACTGCAGTGACGTTCCTTATGAGAGATGTGCGCGGCTATGCTCTCCAGTAACTTTCCACACTCCACAGGCGCTGCATGCAATGTTTTTGTCAGGAGACAGGAGTAACAACTGCAGATTATGAGTTACCTGCAGTGAGTCCGACATAATGAATCCAAAAAATACGACACAGCGAATGCCGGTGGTAAACACTCGTGTTCCAATGCTCGTGCACGAGTTTTGGGAGGCGTTCATTTGCAATGAGCTGTGAAGGAAGGGGGGCTGTTCTTACGCATGCGCTCATTTCAAAAACTCACTAAAAGTCTTTGGATTCTCAGTCGACGAAAAAAATCCTCTCTATCACCTTTAACTGCGAACTAGCAGGGGAGTCTCAAGAGAAGCCAGGTTATCCTGGTATATTTTTCTGCTGATATAAAAAATTGTGTAGATTTAGCAAAACGGCAGGTGTATGATGAATATTATGATGTTATGATGAACTATATGCCTTTCTCCACTGACGTTCTGAGTTGTTGAAAGTGATTGGATACTGATTGTTAGAAGGCAGCTGTCTGACTCTGACATGGTGAATGGGAACATGGTTTGTATAACATTAGCAATACATTAGCTGTTTGATAACATAGTCAAGCAAAAGGCTAATCATGTTAATTACCGTTATGTGTCCGATGTTGTAAAGAGCGATACCATTGTGCTGCATTTACCTCAGTTGACCGAGTAATCTCTGAGCTGGTGTAAGTGAGTGGAGGCGGGGCTAACTTGAATATTCATTGTTCCGTGTAGGCCTATATTACAGTTTTTTCCAATTGCTAACACACAATTTTTCAAACTAGTCTGGTTTTATCAAAACACTTAACACAATTCACAAAACCACACACCCAAACTGCAAAATACCTCATATATCCTGCAAAATGAAGCACTGCAACCGAAACTACACAGAGCATTATCAAAATCAAACTTTTGCATGAAATGGCACACACTTCATTCATATTACCAGATTTTTGCCTAACCACCTACACACTGTTGGGCATAATGAAAAGCACCCCCATCTTTAGTATGCTTTGCCATAATACTAAAATATGTATCAGATTGTTCACATGCACAGAAATATTTGCAGATATAAATGCATTTTTATTTTTTTTCCTTCACTACAGTAAACAAGTCAGTACAACATATGCACAGCAGATATATTTACATGGGACTGAACAAAAATTCTTACAAAAAAAGTAAACTGAAAAAGAAAATTTCTGAAAAAAATATTACAGTAAAAAAAAAAAACAAAAAAAGGGCAAGAAAAATAATTAGGCAGCATCTTGCCGCACAGCCGGAGTCTGGCCACAACGCCTCGTCAACATCACAGGCAATATCTTCCCTTGCCAGACATCGAGGGAAGAAGCGCCTTGAGTGCCTTATCCATCCCTGAATTGCACCCACATCAATCTCATCACATGCCTCTTCCATGGCCTGCACAAGAGGCATGCGCACAAAGGGCTGCCGGTCGTATACCTTCCACCGCCATGCCGAAAAGAATTCTTCTATGGGGTTCAGAAATGGTGAGTATGGTGGGAGGTATTGCACGAGAAATGTTGGGTGGTCAGCAAACCAGTTTTGGACTGGGGCTGCACGATGAAAGCTCACGTTGTCCCGTACTACAACGTACCGGTTTCTTTGATGGTCTGCATCATTCATACGCTCTGGTGGTATGAGAATGTTGTGAAGTCTGTCCAGAAATGTGAGAATATGGGCTGTGTTGTATGGTCCAAGTTTGGCATGACGGTGGAGGACACCATGCATATTGGAGATGGCAGCGCACATTGTGATGTTCCCACCACGTTGGCCAGGAACATCTATAATGGCTCTGTGGCCAATGAGGTTTCTCCCTCTTCTTCTGGTCTTTGCTAGGTTGAACCCAGCCTCATCTATAAAGATGAACTCATGTGGGATTGCATGAGCATCCATTTCCAGTACTCCCTGAAAACAAAGAACAAAAATCACTCAATATGGTGTTATCCAGTACACTGGGAAACAATGTTGTGTGTAGTGTACTGCAGTCAATATAGTACTTACATCCACATATGCTCGTCTGAACTCTGTTTCTTTGAGAGTTTCTCTCAAACGGAACCTTATAAAGTTGTTTCATTCTGATTTGGTTTCGCTTGAGAATGCGAGCCAATGTGGACAGACTAACTCGTTGAATGTTGTTGAATAAGGTGTTGTCTTGGATGATGTGGCTTTGAATTTCTCGTAATTTGATTTCATTATTTTCCAAAACCAAGTTTACAATGGCAGCTTCCTGTACCCCGGTGAACATTTGGCCCCTTCCTCCACCATGGTGTCGTCTCAGTCCTTTAGAAAAAATAAAATAAAAATATATATAGGGCTTGGACAATGCAGCCTAAATATTTTCCCCCACAGTAGAGTACATTGTACAGGAAACTTGTACAGTTCATGAATGGCTGATGTCATACACTAAGTAAACAGGTGTCACCCAACTGATACACTATGACATGGGGTATACTACATGTGTACTACATGAAATTTTGGTTACATACCTGTTCTCCAGTCTAAAGGTCCGGATGACAGAGGCGACAGTAAAACGGCTCAAGTTTGGCTGCACTCTCTGTCCAGCCTCACGCATTGTCAACCCATGGTTGATGACATGATCTACTAAGGTTGCTCTGATTTCATTTGAAAGTGTTTGTCTTCTTTGGCCATGAACTCCTCTACCTGCTCTACCCCTACCTCTCACTCTTCCTCCCCCTCTTATTCTCAACCTCCCTCTTCCTCTTCCTCTTCCTCTCTCTGCAATGTCTTCCATTGTTGTTGTAAAAAAAAAAGGTTCTCACCTGTGGTCTTTTCATAGTGCTTACATCCTGATTGAAGTGTTAACAATTAACCACTGAGGTGTTTGGCCAGGTGGCACATGTAATTGGCCAATTAGCTCATGTAGTGTCATTTTGAATGGCAGTGTTTTGAAATGGCAAACATGTGACTTTATGTCAGATTGTTGTGTCTTATGCAGAGAACTGTATTTAGTGAATTTAAAAAGTGCTATTTTGAAATGCAAAATGTGTGTAAAACAGAAAAGGTGTTTAGACTTTTGGAGACTTGAGAAGAAGTTTTGCTCTCTGTGTGTCAGTTTAAATAATTGTGCTGTGCATGTCATTTTAGTGTGTTAGCAATTGGAAAAAACTGTAAATGAGGCAAGGGTGTAGCGTTACATTCAAGCTATTTTAAGGCATGAAGAAAAAAAGGTTCTCTGGAAAAAAACATTTAAATATGTAATTCTGGTGATGAGTTTTTAGGGATAAAACTGAAGAGTTCATTTCCAAAAACCAATAAACGCCACTTAAAAAAAATAAAAAATGAACTAAGTGCTGAGCATTATTCTCCACATCCACGTTCTGTACCCTAAATCCGTTTTATCAGAAAAAGCCGGTATTGTCCACTGTAAGGCATCGCAAGTTCACGTTTTACAGCAGAAGCAGAGAAGCGCCCTTGTTGTTTGTGTACAGAAACCGATAAGTCCGTTTTAGCGAATCAGTGCACAGTATTCAGATCAGGTGACAAGGCTTCTAGTCACTTCAAAAGCGTCAAAATGACGTGCTAGCTGAGCAGAGGGAAGTTTTGTCAAAGCTGACTAAAAGTGATCGAGGATTTATAATTTCGACTCCTGTAAGTCCTTGAACACTATACACTACTTACATGCTTAAACCTTGGTTGTTCTTTTGTGTGTGTGTGTGTGTGTGTGTGTGTGTGTGTGTGTGTGTGTGTGTGTGTGTGTGTGTGTGTGTGTGTGTGTGTTTGAGAGTGTTTTAAATGCAATTACAAAGCAATTACTTGGGTTTTGTTTAACTCTGAAACATGAAATGTGGAGTTATCTGCTTTTGCCAAAAAAGGCTGTTGAACTTATCTGCTTTTTCTAAGAAACAAACTTTTAATACATATATAAAAAACATACTTTCAATGAACTATAATTTTTTAATTTACCTGTATTTTTTAGAGTTATTACTTAATCAAAACAACCCAACTGCAGTTTGATTGATATTACTTGGAATGCACAATAAAAAAACATGATTTGTGAGAATTCATAAAAATGGAGTTGTTTTTGGAACTGTTTTTGCAAATGAACTCTTCAATTATTGAAAGGGGAACTTTAAACAAAATCCAATATTATGGCACAAGATAAAAAGTGAGCTTTGTCATTTAAATGTCAGAAAAGAAGATGCCTCCTGAGCTCAGTCATTAGTGAGATGCTTTGCACAAATGGATTTGCTATGCAACATCCTTAATGAATTTTCAAGAAATTACATTTTTTAGCAAACCACAATTATTCCGATATTACATTCAAGACTATTTTTATTAAATTGCCATTGTTTACATAACACAAACACAAGCCAATTCTATATCCTTCCGATTTTGAACAAATGACTGTAAGCACATGAGCATAATTTTCATAATGTTGCTGCGCTGTAATATGTAGATTTCCTTCAACTAATTGCAGAACAGTGTGAAACACAATTAATCTCAGACTGCAGTTATTTGAAGGCTCACAGGCTTCGCTCTAAATGCAATTCTTCCTAAAGTCATCTTAAATTTAATAATGACTGACATGACCACAATAGCATTGCATACACAAGATGCCCAATCCTGTTTCAACAGGCTTCAATTGACAAATTCTGATAGAATTAACTGCTCTAGCCTCTACCAATTAAAGCAGCTTCATTACACATGCAGTTTCAATTAAATTCAGCATTCAGATCATAGACCAATGCAGAAGGCTAGAAAGTTTATCACAGCCAGAGAGAATTCCCTCCATTATCCAGCACTCTCTCCCTGTAGAAATTGATATTACCTCCTCAATAAGAGATGCTTTTAGATTGCAGGTCAAATAATTCAAAGTTACAAGATGCACAAGATGTGCTTGTGAAACATTCCTCTTATTTCTTAATGCAAACTATTAATGCAAAATAACTGCAGGGAAACACTGAAGCAAACGGATAGTTCACTCCAGAATGCTAATTCTGTCTCATTTACTCACCCTTATTTTGTTCCCAACCCATACGCTGTTACTTTTTTAACTGTTTTTTGTTTGTTTGTTATTGTTTTTTTTTGTTTTGTTTTGTTTTTTGGTGGAATATAAAAAGTATAAAACACTGACAGTTGTCCAGGGCCTGTCAAGTTCAGAAAAAGATACAAAAAGGCACCACGTCATGTCTCCAAGCTGGACTTCTATGTTTAGGTTGTGTTTGATTTATTTCCTGTTTCTAGTTTTGTAGTTCTTTTGGATCTCCTCTATACTCATTTTTGCACGTCTTATTATCAAGGGGCCATTTACACAACATCATTTCAACTAAAAATGTGAAAAAAATTTTAGCTCTTCATTTACATTTGGTGGTCTGAAAACGAAAAACAAAACTTGAAAATGGGTTTCAAAGTGCAAGTTTTTGAAAACGATAGCTTTATCATCTCTGTGCAAACTACAAAAACGCGAATTTGTGAAAATGGTGATGTTATGCGCATACATATTACAAGTACAGCTATAGTTGTTGTCAATACATAGTGATTCTTTACAAAGTGACATCGCCAACTACTGGCCTGGCATGCATAAACCAACGCTTTTAGTTGATTTCGTGGATCCATGTGAACGGGAAGCATTTTGGCAGTTTGTAATGCAAAGGAAAACTGGAACGTTGTTGTGTAAACTTACTCTTAGTTTGCATGTCTATGCATGTATGTTCCAGTGTTTCCTGTGTTTGTCAGTTGTTGTCTTCAGTTCTGCTCCTGTGTTTCCTGGTTTCTGTTCCCTGTGCTTGGATTATTGTTTGATTAAATAAAGCTCATCTCTGAGTTTCACCATTGTGACAGCACCATCTAGCATGAATTTTACCTCTAGAAAAAAAAATTGTCACAATGAATAACTAAAAACAACACTACTTGATTTATATAGTGGAGAGAAACAACAAATCTGATCAAGAAGATGAATGATGAGCCTAAGTTAATAATAATAATAAAAGCATGGTTTAGAATTTAGCAGCATACCCTGTGTTTATTGTTTTTCTTGTTCTGTTGTTTTATGCTGTGATTTGGAAATTTTCTTATTTGAAGATAGATCGTAGCATTTGTTTCTACAGCATATCATGCTTCTGTCTTAATGTGAAGTTCCTAAACGTAATTTAGGGAGGAGCGAGCCCATCTAATCTTCCAATCAACAGCCAGAGTATATAAGCAGCTGCTTACCTCTCTTCAGTCTCAGCTGTTTCAGCAACCCTCCACCTCCCCAAACTCCACCTTCATTTCAGGTACCTTGCCATATGTACTCATATCCTATATTTATTCACTGGGGGGGTGTATCAGAACATGAGTTGAAGATGCTTCATCGAGCTCCTCCTTAGTGGACAGCAAGCCAAATTAGCTAACCTAATACCCTAAAGATTATATGGGCAAACAAACTAGTTAAATTAGGAGTAAAGCCCATCCATTAAACATTGGAAATTGCCTTAACTGTTCTAGAAATAATGTGATGCCACTGAGAATTTTACTCCATTATTACAACCATCCTACCACTGAAATCTGGTCAAAAGCATGATTGTGATATTAGTACATATGAACAGCTTAATCTCAAAGGTGATTTAAAATCATTTTACTTTTCCCAACTCACATTGAATATTTCAATCCAGTAATTTTTCACTGCAGATTTGTATATTTATGTTTTCCTTTCAGAATTTTAGAATATGAATTGACCAAATACACTGTAAAAAATGACCGTGATTTTAACAGTAAAAAACTGTAAAAATGCTGCGGTGAAAAACTGTCAATTGGTTTACAGAAAGTTTCAGTACCATTTACGGTGAATAACTGTAATAGATCTAACGGTACATTTAATGCAATTTTACGGTAAAATACTGTTAAATTCACAGTTTTGGGAAGAGAAAAATAACAATTCATTGTAAAATTTACAGTGAAAAAACGTAAATTGACATTCCCACAATTCCCTGCGTGACACTTCACATTTGATATATTTTCGTTGAAATAACTCTTTCTTCTTAGTTTTTCTCATTTTTTTCTAATCAGTTATGTACATTAGGGTTTTATGTTACATCTAATGTTGTTAAATTAATGTTTATTGCATTTTTAAAATTTCATGCATGTTACCATGATGGTGTTTAGTGTGTGTGTGAATGACACTGTGTGCACCTTCTATATATTAGTATTGTCCTCCTCAGCTTGTGGAAAATCTGCTTGTGATGAACTTTGATTGATCATGTGACTCTTATCACCACTGTGTTTGGTGACTGTCAGTGTATTATAAAGATACAAAACAGATATTAGTACTTCATTAGGTTGGTAAATTAACATTATATCAGTTCATGAAATACGTTATTTTACCATAAATTTAACCAATTTTTTTAACGTTGCTACTGTATTTTTTACGGTAAAGTTCTGGCAACCACAGCTGCCGTTTTTTTACCATAAATTTTACTGGGATTTTTTTTACAGTGCATATATGCTAATGTGGTGCCCACAAGTTGAACATATAGAGACATTCACCCAGAGACTGCCCCTTTAAGGGAGCGGGTTGCGGGATATAGTTTTCCGGGTTAACGTTGTGGGTTTGTTTTGTTTACATCTCTCGCTCTACCGCTGTACCACTGTACCGCTGTTGTGTTGTATTGAAGTGGAGAGTAAAACTGACTCGACGTACATCTGTCTCCTGTCTCCTCACTTATTACACTCCACATTTGGTGACCTAGACGTGAGTTGGATAAGGCTGAAATATGTCACACAACGGCGGTGGTGAAAATGATGCGGCCGCGGCGCCCGCCGCCGCTAGCGGTGCGGCTAATCTCGGCGCGATCTACGCTGCCACCATCAAGTTGCCGGACTTTTGGCAGCACAATCCACGGCCGTGGTTTCAACATATCGAGGCCCAGTTCCAGCTGAGAGGGATAACGCAGGATGTTACAAAGTATTTTCATGTAGTAGCGGCTTTGGATGCCTCGACGACAGCCAGAGCTATGGCGCTATTAGAGGCTCCTCCGGCGGACGGCAAATACGACGCACTTAAAAGATTCCTGTTAAGCCTCTTTGAACTGTCGGAGCTAGAGAAGGCAGAACGCCTGCTGTCCCTGAATTGCCTTGGCGATAACAAGCCATCTGAATTAATGGAGAAGATGCTGGCTGTGTTGGGCACGGCGGATCCATCATTCCTTTTCGCCCACATATTCCTGCGGCAGCTTCCAGCACCTGTGCGCACCGCACTGGCCAGTTCCCCCCTCCCTTCCTCCAGAGACTACCGGGCATTGGCTGTGGAGGCAGACAGGATTTTCCTCGCTAACCGGCAGAAGTTTGTCCATGCGCTGTTGCCCCCTCAGCACACGTCTGCCCCATTCACACCGCCAGTGGATGACCAGGGTACTGCAGCTGCTGTGACAGCCCGCCGACAGCGTGAGGACGGGTGGTGTTATTACCATTCCAGGTTTGGGGCCAAAGCCAAGCAGTGTCGCCAGCCTTGCAGTTTTGGAGCACAGGGAAAAGCCAGGGCCGGCGCTCATTAGCAGCTATGGGCGCTGGCCGGGACTACAAGCTGTTATTCATCACTGACGCTTTTTCTGGCCGGCGGCTGCTGGTCGATTCTGGGGCTCAGCGCAGCATCCTGCCAGCGAAGTCTGTGGACACCATGGCTGGCGGACATGACCCATTCGTACTTATGGCACGAGGTATGTGGAGGTGTGTTTCGGCGGGCGGCGTTTTGGCTGGGATTTCGTCATGGCTGCTGTGTCTACATCTCTCCTGGGTGCGGATTTTCTCTGCGCTTACAGATTGTTAGTGGATGTTACGAACTGCCGCCTGATAGACGCCCTTTCTTTTGCTTCGTACCCCTGTACACTGGGAGGGGCGGGGGCGCTTTGTCTGTCGAATACGCTTGCCACAGGAGACCTGTATCAACGCCTACTGGCTGAGTTCCCTGACATCACCACGCCCACATTCTCATCAGCGGTGGCTAAGCATGGCGTGGAACACTACATCACCACAGTGGGCCCCCCAGTCTATGCACGGGCCCGGCGCCTCGACTCTGCTAAGCTCGCGATCGCTAGGGAGGAGTTCGCCACTATGGAGCACCTTGGCATCGTGCGACGCTCCAACAGCCCGTGGGCTTCCCCCCTGCATATGGTGACCAAAGCTGATGGCAGTTGGCGTCCCTGTGGTGATTTCCGTCGTCTAAACAATGCTACCACCCCCGATCGGTACCCTGTACCGCACATACAGGACTTTTCCGCTCACCTAGCCGGTGCCACCATCTTTTCGAAAGTGGACCTGGTTCGCGGTTACCACCAGGTGCCGGTCCACCCGCAGGATGTCCCCAAGACAGCAGTCATCACACCCTTTGGCCTTTCCGAATTCCTACGGATGCCCTTCGGCCTCAAGGGGGCAGCGCAGACATTTCAGCGCCTTATGGACTCTGTCTTGCGGGACATGCCTTTCCTGTTCGTTTATCTGGACGACATTCTTGTGGCCAGCGCGTCCGCAGACGACCACCTGACACACCTCCGGCAGTTGTTCGGCCGACTCAGTGAGCATGGTCTCATCGTCAACCCGGCCAAGTGTGAGTTTGGCCGGTCATCTATCACCTTCCTGGGCCACCACGTCACCCCGCAGGGAGCCGTCCCCCTCCCTTCCAAGGTGGACGCCATAGTCAGTTTTCCATATCCACGCACTGTGCAGTCCCTACAGGAGTTTCTGGGCATGGTGAACTTTTACAACCGTTTCCTCCCCCATGCGGCCCAACTCATGCGTCCCTTGTACAATGCTTTGCGGGGTGGGAAACCGGCAGATGTGTTGGATTGGTCCCCGGAGATGACCGATGCCTTTGATGCTGCCAAAACCGCACTAGCCAATGCTGCTCTGCTGGCGCATCCGTCTCCGACCGCCCCAGTTGCTCTTACCACGGATGCCTCTGATTACGCCGCGGGCGCTGTGTGTGAACAGTGGGTGGGCGGAGCCTGACAACGAGAGGAGATATAGCACCTTCGACAGAGAGCTCCTTGGTCTTTTCCTCGCTACCCGCCATTTTCGTTTTCTGTTGGAGGGCCGGCAGTTCACGGCTTTTGTTGACCACAAGCCACTGACGTTCGCCATGGCCAAGTCTTCAGAGCCATGGTCTGGTCGACAGCAGCGTCAGCTCTCTGCCATCTCTGAGTACACCACTGACATTCAGCACGTGGCTGGAAAAGACAATTTCGTCGCCGACTGCCTCTCCCGGGCGGTCACGGGGTCTGTCCACTTGGGACTCGACTACGCAGCACTAGCCAAGGATCAGGCCGTGGACGCTGAGGTACAAGCCTATAGAACGGCCCCCACTGCGCTGCTCATGGAGGATGTGACGTTTGACACGGCCAACGCTACACTCCTCTGTGACGTCTCCACGGGCCAACCACGCCCCATGGTACCTGCTGGCTGGAGGCAAAAGGTTTTGACACCATCCATAGCCTTTCCCCACCCCGGGGTGAAGGCCTCCACCAAGCTGGTGGGAGCCAAGTTTGTCTGGCCAGGCCTGCGAAGGGATGTTAAGGCCTGGGCTGCTGCCTGTGTGGCGTGTCAGCGTGCAAAGGTGACTCGTCATACCAAAGCTCCTTTAGCGCCCTTCAAAGTGCCAGAGAGGCGTTTTGATCATGTGAATGTGGACTTGGTGGGCCCATTTCCCCCCTCCCGTGGTTATACTTACCTCCTCACCATGGTGGACAGGACCACTAGGTGGCCAGAGGTGGTTCCCCTGTCTTCCATTACATCAGTGGAAGTAGCCCGGGCATTCATTATGGCTTGGGTGGCCCGTTTCGGCACACCATCGGACCTCTCTTCGGACCGGGGTCCGCAGTTCATGTCAGAGCTTTGGACAGCAGTCGCCGAGGTCCTTGGGGTGAAGGTCCACCGTACCACAGCCTACAACCCACAGAGCAATGGGCTTTGTGAGCGGTTTCATCGGGACATGAAAGCTGCGCTCAGGGCCAGCCTCACGGACAACAATTGGGCTGACCGCCTCCCATGGGTTATGCTTGGCCTTCGCTCCGCCCCCAAGGAAGATCTGCAAGCCTCATCAGCCGAGCTGGTGTACGGCCAGCCTCTGCGCGTTCCGGGGGAGTTTCTTCCAGACGCCACGGCCCCGTGGTCGGTTGCTTCCCATCGTGCTGTGTCTCGGGGGATTGCAGACGCTTTTGTTCCCATTCCAACGTCTCACCATGGCCTTCTTCAGTCCTACGTGCCCAAGGATTTACCTTCAGCCAAGTATGTTTTCATACGCCATGACGGCCATCGTACCCCACTGCAGCCCCCTATGATGGGCCCTTCCGTGTCCTGGCCGGAGGGTCTAAGAACTTTGTTGTGGATATGGGGGGCAGGCCTGAGCGGGTGGCTATAGACCGTCTCAAACCTGCTCACGTGGATATTGGTGAACCGCCTCAGCTGGCCCAGCCCCCACGGAGAGGGCGCCCTCCTGCAGCAGCCTCGGCCCCTGCCCTTGTCCCTGACACTGTCCCTGCTCCGCCTTTTGCCCCTTGCCCCTCTCCTGTTAAGCGCAGCCGGTATGGCCGCCTCATCCGCCCCCCTATACGTTGACTCTTAGGGACTGTTTTGAATTGGGCTGTTCGGTTTTGCACTAGTGAATAGTGTTCCTGTTCGGTTTGGGGACTGTTATTATGGGTGAATTCTGGGGGGGCCTGTGTGGTGCCCACAAGTTGAACATATAGAGACATTCACCCAGAGACTGCCCCTTTAAGGGAGCGGGTTGCAGGATATAGTTTTCCGGGTTAACGTTGTGGGTTTGTTTTGTTTACATCTCTCGCTCTACCGCTGTACCACTGTACCGCTGTTGTGTTGTATTGAAGTGGAGAGTAAAACTGACTCGACGTACATCTGTCTCCTGTCTCCTCACTTATTACACTCCACACTAATATGTATTCTGATGCTGATAATTTCATATAGTAATATTTGACATAGGCCTATGTCTAAATATGTATAGTTCACAAAAAAAAATCGCCCTTCTCAGATGAAATTATTGCTATTGATACAATATATTCCACATTTAGCATTAGGTAATTTACAGCACAGTATGGACTGATGTATAAGTGTGTCTTTTAAAAGGATGTTGTAGGCGTTCGATTCACAGCTGGCATTTTAGCAGAGGAACCAGAGCGAGAAACAGAACTACAGAGATCCGCCTGGTAGGTCAGAACATTAATGGCCAATAACAGATGTTTTTCGAGATATATGAGGAGCAAGACCACTTTCATCTCAGTCATTTCAGATAAAACTAAATGCAGTGGTGAAGAATATCAACTTTGTGGGAGCTGTTCTCTCTAGCATTTCATGGCCTTTCAAAAAAAAGCCTGTGTCCACAACTGTGCCTTTCTGTGTTGTGCAGTTCAACCACTAAAGAACATTGCAGAGACCATATTTTTGCCATGAGACATGGCTCATCATAAGGTTTTGCAAGTCTGCTCAAGATGACAAAATGTGGATTATTGAAAAGGTCTTCATGAGAGAAAGCTACACAGCAGGCATGGATGTATACAATTTACTTTGAAAGAATTTAAGCAGTTCAGAAGCAGTTATTTACATATATATTTTTCATACGTTTTCCCACATGCTGTACTCATTTTCAAATGATACACAAATGCAATAATAAGCTGCACTGTGTATTTATTGTAGTGCCTATGGTGATTGTCTTTTTATTTAATGTAAATCTACAAACCCAATTCCAAAAAAAGTTGGGACACTGTACAAATTGTGAATAAAAAATGAAAGCAATAATTTACAAATCTCATAAACTTATATTTTATTCACAATAGAATATAGATAACATATCAAATGTTGAAAGTGAGACATTTTGAAATGTCATGCCAAATATTGGCTCATTTTGGATTTCATGAGAGCTACACATTCCAAAAAAGTTGGGACAGGTAGCAATAAGAGGCCGGAAAAGTTAAATGTACATAAGGAACAGCTGGAGGACCAATTTTTAACTTATTAGGTCAATTGGGTATAAAAAGAGCCTCTCAGAGCGGCAGTGTCTCTCAGAAGTCAATATGGGCAGAGGATCACCAATTCCCCCAATGCTGCGGCGAAAAATAGTGGAGCAATATTAGAAAGGCGTTTCTCAGAGAAAAATTGCAAAGAGTTTAAAGTTATCATCATCTACAGTGCATAATATCATCCAAAGATTCTGAGAATCTGGAACAATTTCTGTGTGTAGGGGTCAAGGCCGGAAAACCATAGTGTGGCGAGGGGGGCGTAGTTCAGCGAGGTCCGGAGAGAGCATCAGGAGATCCTTGGTGAGTGAGCGGGTTAAATGTAAATTACGAACACCTGTTTCTCATTTCAGTAATTGGCGATGAGACAGGATAAAACGCCGCGAGAAGCAGGAGTCGGTGAGAGAGGGGAACTGCTTTGTGGATTATTTTGTTTTGCTGTTGTGCGTTGCACAGTTTTTGTTGGACATTTGTATTTACTGAAATAAAGCTCAGTCAGCAGTTAAACGCCGACCCTGTCCCCTTCCTTCCATTATCTACGAACATTGTCTATACTACACATAGTGGATGCCTGTGATCTTCGGGCCGTTAGATGGCACTGCATCACCTACAGGAATGCTACTGTAATGGAAATCACAACATGGGCTCAGGAATAATTCCAGAAAAGTGTTGTCAGTGAACACAATCCACCATGCCATTCGCCATTGCCAGCTAGAACTCTATAGGTCAGAAAAGAAGAAAAAAGGTCAAAAAATCTAAACATGATCCAGAAGTGCAGACGTTTTCTCTGGGCCAAGGCTCATTTAAAATGGACTGTGGCAAAGTGGAAAACTGTTCTGGTCAGACAAATCAAAATTTGAAGTTATTTTTGGAAAACTGAGATGCCATGTCATCAAGAGGACAAGGACAACCCAAGCCGTTATCAGCGCTCAGTTCAGAAGCCTGCATATCTGATGGTATGGGGTTGCATGAGTGCATGTGGCATGGGCAGCTTACACATCTGGAAAGGCACCATCAATGCTGAAAGGTATATCCAAGTTCTAAAACAACATATGCTCCCATCCAGACGTCATCTCTTTCAGGGAAGACCTTGCATTTTCCAACATGACAAACATTTGATATGTCATCTATATTGTATTCTGAATAAAATATTGAAATTTGAAACTTCCACATCATTGTATTCCGTTTTATTCACAATTTGTACAGTGTCCCAACTCTTTTGGAATCGGGTTTGTATATGTATTGGTGTCCTTGTTAGTGGTGCTTTTCAGATTTTGAGTTACTTATTTTTCATGTAAAGCCTTGGATAATTGCCACAACACAGCTGCCAAACCAACAGCTCTCACAAAGAAACAGAAACCAATAACCAGACAAAATCTAAAAAAATAATTTAGGTAAGAAATTAATTGATCAGTTCAGAAATTTATCAGTAATAATCAGTCAGATCAGAATTTAAACTGGAAGATTCAGTGCTGAAGTGGAGCCCCACCACAGCAGATGATATAGTGAATATGACGAGATGAATCCAGAAAATTGAGTTTCTTTCCCTATGAGAAATCCATCCATGCTTAAAAGAGATTTTCATTACATGGACTTTGATTCTTTCTCCAGTGACCAGAAGGGAAAAAAGCAAGCGTGAATTTCCATTCCATGTTTTGAACAAACATGCATCTGAACCAAATACATGGCATATGTAAATCCTGTCTGGAGATTTGTGAACTCTGACTGTAAATATTGTATGTAACAGGCAAATACAAAATGTTCCTCATCTCTCTGATCCATGTATCATATCAAGATTTGATTTCTTGCTCAACTTAGCAAACTCAAATAGAATAGGTTAGATTTGAGCATGTCTTATGCCCTGAGGAGTCTGTTCAGAGATATCTGGCCCTTGATCATGACATACACACGATTTGAAAAGACCAGTGAACTAAGAGGCACCATAATGTTCATTTCATCCTGTGAAATCGTCAAAGCCTTTTAAACTAAGCATACCATAGCTATCTTCATTTACAGTGAGTCAATGTAATTTTTGTTGTATTTAAATGATTAAAGGTTATGTACTGGCTTAAATAAAACTCAGTTTTATCATTCTGTAAATGCTGTTCTCATTAAGTTGATCTCTGGTTTAATTAATATATAATATTTCTAATAGAGTGATTTGATGTAGCTTTTTATATTAGTTATTAAGCCTTTCTAGGGACAGGAGAGTTACAATTAACCTGTATTACAATTAATCGCTATGCATATTTCTTTTAGTTTTGTGTTATTGTTTTTATGCTGTACCTATAATCAATAAAAAAAAAAAAAATAAATAAAATAAAAAAACAGAAAGTAAATTGTAAAATATTGTTGAAGCATTTATTCATTTGCAAAATAGCATTTATTTATATATTTTGCTATTATAACTAAAAAGCTTCACAGAAGAATCTTATCAAATAATTTAGGGAAACTGTGATTACAGATCTATCAGCATCTATAGAGCCTCATGTGTGATATTCTTGAATTGAATTTCACCTATTTCATTCCATGAGCAGTGCTGAACACTCATAGTAAACAGCCTGGTCTCATCTCTTTTGCCAGCAATCCTTCATTGTGTAATTTCAATCTGTCACTCCACTTTAATTTATTTATTTTTTCTTTCTGGAGGACTGCTCACAATAAGATCCTGTTGAGGCTCGGCATATGCTCGGCATGCATGGTTAGCCAGACACTGCATGCCCTGGAAGCAGAGCAAAGTTATCTGCTGCAGCTTTTTATCTTGAAACATTTCATAGTGCGAGATGATTTCTTGAGGGTTCCCCAAAGGCACATTTTTATAAAAGTTTCAAAAAGATGCTTTTCTCCTTAGTATGAGGGAATTTATAGAAACATGAAAGAAGAGAATGCACACTATAGAGTAAACAAACATAGCCTAACAGAGATTCGAAAAAGCAAGTGGCTATTTTAAAAGGATAGTTCTCCCAAAAATGAAAATTCTTTCATCGTTTACTAATCCTCAATTCATTGCATGTCTTAAATGTATGCATGTATGTAATGATTGATTGATTGATTGATTGATTGATTGATTGATTGATTGCTTGCTTGCTTGCTTGCTTGCTTGCTTGCTTGATTGATTGATTGATTGATTGATTGATTGATTGATTGATTGATTGATTGATTGATTGATTGATTGATTGATTGATTGATTGATTGATTGATTGAGTGAAAATCAGTCAAATGTTTTGTCCCCCATTGACTTGCACTGTATGGACAAAGACACTTGAAACATACAGGTATGAAAAAACATGAGGGCGAGTTAATGAGGCCAGAACTGTCATTTTTAGTGAACTATTCTTTAACTTCCATTCCTAAAGATATGGTATCTATTGAGCTTTTTGATTTCTCCAATTCATATTTCAGAGTGGTCAGTAAGTATCATCCTCCTCATTTTAAGAAAATAATTGGTATAATCAATGCTCATACCATGGTCTGTCTGAATACTCGACTCTGATTGGCTGGAAGGTGTGCAACAAAATCGTTAAATGCACTGGTAGTTCCAAGTCAGTTTAATCACTGTTCTATATTAATGTGCTGTTTTCATTGAAGCACATATGCATATGTCATCACTTGCACTGTTTACATTGAAGCACAGGCACATGCGTCACTCTGAGATCACGGAAACATCCAGGAGCACAGAACCTTTCACTCTGGTTCTTTGCCTTCATTATGTGCATTAAAATAGTTTAATGCACAGCTAGCTGAGGATTATTCCTTACATAGTGTATATAATTCATTCCACCCATTCACCCAATCAACATACAGCAAATATAGAAAAGATTGAACCCTGATTCGAAAAAAAAAAAAAAAAAAAAAAAAAAAATGAATTAATGGACATACAAAAGCCTGTGCCCGGTTGCAAAAAGCACCTTAAGTTTTTCCCTTAAGTATGACACTTAAGGCGTGATTTCCCCTTAACTAAGGGAATGACTTAAGGGTGTTGCATATAATCTCTTAAACTGTTCTCTTAGGTAAGGGAAACCGTTAAGTGTTTAACGACAGCATCCCAGGTTTTGCCGTTAAAAAATTCTACTGTTGCCATGGACACGTTATTTGTTAATACGTATCGTGGTAAGTTTTCACAGAAAACAACATAATATGGATAAGGAAAACAAAAAAGAAAACCAAATATGAAAGAGACAAGAAACTCAAATTGATTGTTTACTCAAAATTGAGATTTCTGCCGTCATTCACTCACCCTGACACCTTCATGTCGTTCCAAACCCATAAGACTTTCATTCATCTTTGGATAAGAAATAAAGATATTTTTAATATTCTCTCATCATTTATGTCCGTTTATTGAAAGACATCCATATGATTACGGCTGTGTCGGAAGCTCAAATGTGCGCGCAAGAACCAATGAGGTTTGTTTTTGCGTGTGATGCACGCACGTTTGCGCTTCCGTTGACCATATAAGATAATACGATATGTTATATTTCATCAATGTTTATGTGAATAAACCGCTAAAGTACAATTTGTCTATCATATAAAGCGGCCGATCGTGGCACGTTATACGACTTGGATTGAACCTGCTCACTCTGTGTAACACTTAAGGTGAAGTTTTACGAACCTTACGATATACTTAGGGAAATGAACGTTAAGGGGCTTTATGCAACACTTACGCATTACTTAAGTGAAAAATATATACTTAAGGGAAATTCTTAAGGGTTTATGACGTTTCGCCTAAAGAAACCCTTAAGTAACACTTAACGGTTATTTTCTGCAACACCCTTAAGTTTAAGGGAAACATAAGGGTGATCTTAAGGGAAAATTACACTTAAGGTGCTTTATGCAACCGGGCACAGGTGTATATTTTCCACTACAGTAATCTGCATGTTGAACTGGCCTTAAGAAAAAAAAAAAAAAAAAGGATATCCATTTATTTAAAAAGATCCAGTAATCAGAATCCCTGCATGGCTCATTGACATGATTGCAAAAGTGAGAAGACCATTTATCTGATTAGCATAGTTGTAAACATATTATGAATGGTCCATGTGTTTGTTTTTTGCCGATGTGGGAAGAATGATGATAATACAAGTAACTTGAGAAAATCATACTCAAAAAGGATTCTATTATGTTAACTGAACAGCCCATTCTCTTTATCCATTTCCTGGAAATCAAAACAAATCAAGTGGCAGATGGATAATAAAAGCAAGCACACTGGGATGCTGAAGTGAAGACTAGTCAGGAGGTTTCATTTTGTTTTTAATTCCATAAATGAGCTACACAAAGCACCTTAGCAATACTGCCATGCCACAATAACTCAAAACCATTATTTAAAACTTTATTTAGAAGGCAATTAATACACAATGTGATTTGCCAGTGAATTTAAATTATGAAAAAAACATCACTAACAGGTGATGATTTCAACAGTTAGCCACTGAACTATCTGATATCAAACTGCCCTTAAGTATTTATAGGTAGGCTATACAAAGTAAGTAATTTTGTACTTTTGGATATACTTTGAAATGCACAATATGGAAGTATTCACAGAATCTAACCATTGCACAGCTTTGGAAACATACAAATCTTATTTCACACCAAGACAAGAACGATAACTAAAATGATAACTATATTAGCGTCCACACTAGTGGACACAGAACGCACACTTTGAAATAGAAAAATTATCTGTTTTTCAGTGAAAGGTGTATGTGAACTTAACATATTATGGTATTTTTATTAGAAGTGCACCAATACTAAATTTTTATGCTGATACCGATGGCCGATTTATTCAGAATGATATTGGCAGATGCCGATACCAATACTGACACCAATAGTTTGGTTTCTCTTAAGGAAAAAAAATCTCTCCCATATAATGTTGGAAACTATAGAGGGAACCTTCTCATTTTGTAAGGAAGAGGGACTGAGGCAGAGATCCAAATGCAGCATTTTATTAAAGTAGAGTGGTCGTACAGGCAGGGTCAAAACAGGAACAAACAGGGACAGTAAGGAACAGGCAGAGTCGTAGTCAGGGCACAGGCAGTAGATCGAGGCAGACGGATATCATTCACAGAACAGTATAACAGGCAAGGGTCAGGACAGGCAGCAATGGGTCAAGAACGGGTAACAGACAGGAACAGCAACAACAGGTAAAACAGGATATAAACGCTCGGAAATGACACACAAGGTAATCAAGACTTCGCGGTGAGGTGGTGTGTGTGACAGTCCTTTATAGTCCTGGTAATGAGTGGCAGCTGGGTGTGGTGATTAGTGTGGAGTGATTGTGAAGTGAGTGCAGGTGATGAGCAATGGAGGATCATGGGAAATGTAGTCTGGGATGTGACAGGAACAGACGTGATCGTGACATAACGCCCCCCTCCCGGAAGGCGCGTCCTCGCGGCGTAGATGACACCAATAGGGAGGGGGGGGTGGGTGCATTGGAGCTCTAGTGGCGGACAGGAACGGAGTCTCCAATGCAGGTTCCCGGGCCGCCATGGCGGGTCAGGTGCTACGGGCAGCCATGGCGGGTCAGGTGCCACGGGCAGCCATGGTGAGTCCGGAGTGTCAGAAGGCCATGGGGGATCAGGTGGCTTGGGTAACCTCGGCAGGTCAGGTGATTTGAGCAGCCACGGCAGGTCAGGTGGCTTGGGCAGCCACGGCAGGTCAGGTGGTTTGGACGGCCACTGCAGGGCAGAGTCCATAGATGACCCCAGCGGGTCAGAGTCCATTAGTGGCCATAACAGTTCAAACACCCATGACGGCAGTGGCCGGGCAGGGTCCCCACCCACAAGCTCCCCACCCACAAGCTCCCCACCCTCAGGTATACTGCCCCCCCCAAAAAAGTTCTTGGGGATTTCAACAGGGTACGTTGCGGGCTCGTGGGCAAGGAGTTCGGGTGGCTCCGGCAGGGCAAGACGTTTGAGTGGCGCCGGCAGGGCGAGGAGCTCAGGCGGTGCCGGCAGGGCAAGATGCTTAGGCGGTGCTGGTAGAGCATGACGCTTAGGCGGGGCAGGAGAGATCTCTGGAGTGGTCTCCAGGCCCACAGCGGCCTCTTGAAGGGCGTCTGCGTCTTGAGGAGAGGAGGACGCCTTCTTCCTCCTCCTCCTCCTCCTCCGAGAGTGCGGCGATGGTTCACCGACTGGAGCGGGTTCTGAAGTAAACTCACTGGCTGAAGCGGGTTCTGGAGCGGACTCAATGGCTGGAACGCCCCCTACCTCCGTGAGCATTGAAGGGGCGGCCATCTTGCCCGTAGGCACTGGCAAAGCAGCCATCTTGTCCATCGCGTCCAGGGCGCTTGAGAGCATTGCAACAGGCGAGCTTGAGAGCGTTGCAACAGGCGAGCTTGAGAGCGAAGCGTCCGGCAGGCTTGAGAGCGAAGCGTCCGGCAGGCTTGAGAGCGAAGCGTCCGGCAGGCTTGAGAGCGAAGCGTCCGGCAGGCTTGAGAGCGAAGCGTCCGGCTGGCTTGAGAGCGAAGCGTCCGGCAGGCTTGAGAGCGAAGCGTCCGGCAGGCTTGAGAGCGAAGCGTCCGGCAGGCTTGAGAGCGAAGCGTCCGGCTGGCTTGAGAGCGAAGCGTCCGGCTGGCTTGAGAGCGAAGCGTCCGGCGGGATTGAGAGCGAAGCGGCCGTGGGTTTCGGAATGCCAGCTGCTCGTGCTGTAGTCAGTGGAGGATCATTCATGCTGGAACGCAATCCTCTCCGCTCTCGGGCAGGACCAGCGACGTGACGTGACTCTGGGCGATCAGCGGAGACGTGACGTGACTCTGGGCGATCAGCGGAGACGTGACGTGACTCTGGGCGATCAGCGGAGACGTGACGTGACTCTGGGCGATCAGTGGAGACGTGACGTGACTCTGGGCGATCAGCGGAGACGTGACGTGACTCTGGGCGATCAGCGGAGACGTGACGTGACTCTGGTATTATATTCAGTTGATGTTTATCTTCAGATATAATAATTAAACTCAACTAAAATTGAAATAGTTGTTTAAAACTTAGGCAGCATAAGGCAGTTTTAATAAGCACTTCTTCATGGCAAATTTACACATACAAGGAACTATGGACACGGGAAAACATTCCTGAAGTAAATTGTGACATTATGTGACATATTGTTCACAAGTTAGCAATAATGTAGGAGAGGCTGTGCTGTATCGTGAATAAGTCACGGCTGTAGGGCATTGTTGGTTTCAACATACCTTTAATGTTCATGCATGTTTTTCAAGATACAACTTGTATTGAAGAGGAAGAAAAGACTCACGCTCTGTGCCGCCTGAACTGAGCCGTTATAGCAATCTTACACGTCACATTTAAGAGCGTCAAAACTCCATTTATTTTTTTGAATTTCATGATCAACTGGACAGAATTTGAAAACTGAGACTTTTATTCTTATCAGAAATAACAAAGCACAAACTTTTTGCGATCATTGGATGGGAGGTGCAACAAATAATATTTGATGTAGGAAAAAAAAAGGCAGACCTGGCAACTTTGACTTGAAGTACGGGTGATTCATAGGGTCAAAAAGAGCCTGCTTTAACGTCACTATTTTTAAACTGTTGATGCGTAAAAATTCAACATAAGACAGATTTTCTCCACAGCATGTATGAGTTGCAGTCTGAACATGTTTTTCCATACCCTTTTGATTGATAGGATATAATCAAACTGCCTGATCATCAGCAGTTTGGCCGATAGTGATAATAATAGCTTACATCGGCTGATACCGATTGTTGGCCAATACATCGGTGCATCTCTAATTTTTATGCTTTAGTACAGTAAAAAAATGACATACAGCACCTTTAAAGGATTAGTTCACCCAAAAATGAAATTTCTGTCATTAAGTACTCACCCTCATGTCGTTCCAAACCTGTAAGACCTTTGTTCATCTTCAGAACACAAATTAGGATATTTTTGATTAAATTCAAGAGGTTTTCTTATCTCCCATAGAAAGCAATGAAATGACCACATTTAAGGTTCAGAGAACAAGTAAAGGCATTGTTAAAATAGTCAATGTGATGTGGAAATTTAAATTTTTCATATGATTTTTACCTGTATTCTTGTGAAATATAATGCTTTTGGAATATCATATAATGTTAGAAATAGAAAGAGCAAGATATGGTATGGGAACATGCAAGATGTATGTTAAAAACATGTCTGTGCTAACAATGTGTGGAAAGTTACAGCCTCTAAGAGATGTTCCTAATATGGTAAAAGGACAGAGGCTTCGGCCTTGGAGGTTAGAGATATAAAAGTGAGGGGAAGCTTTTGTTCTTTGTCTTATACTTTGCAGCTTTTTGTGAGCCTGTATGACTGTCTGACCTTTCTTGCAAGAAATAAAACTTTCGAAAGACAATTGACTGTTTGTCTCTTATGCAGTAGAGTTGGGTTGAATTTCTGCCACAACAATTGATGTCAAGAAGTGGGACTCCTTGGATGTGCCTTTTGGACCCGAGACTGATCATCCTGGACTTAGTAGTCTCAGCCCTACCCCGAATAGATTAAGGGATGAGGGGCCGACCTCCAGGGTCCAGAATGGGACACCACTGGAATCAGAAAACGAACCCAGGTGGCTACACGATTCTCTGGTAAGAGATACATTTGAGTTTATAGGTTTTCTTTGAAATTTTGGGATTAAGAATAAAGTAAATGTTATTTAGTAAAATTTGGAAGATGAGGAAACAGGGAAAAGTGAAAATTTGGGAATTGAATGTTTTAATTGAATTAAGAATGAATTAAGAATTAAATTAAGAATGGGAATTGAATTAAGAATGTAGTGTGGTTAAAACATTCCGGAAGTCAGACGCGTTGGTTGGGGCACTTTAAAATACCATTTCCGAAGGGGAAATTTTCCAAAGAAAAAGTAAATGAAAATTCTGAAAGTAAAATAACTCAAATGAATTAGGACCCTACATTTCTAAACGTTTGGCTTTTGGGGAAAGTTGAACTGTGTCACATAGTTAAGATATCTTCAAAGGAGGATTGAGGCTGTGTCACGCAGTTTGAGGTGTCTTAACCGATTAAAGAGAGCTAGTGCTCATGCTCACTGATTTGAGGCTGATGAAATCGGATCTGGGGGAGACGTCCAACAGATATTTAGGTGCGCCGAACAAGGAAATAAATCCACGAGAGTCAGGAGAGCCAATATGGGGATGTCCCAGAGCAAGCTTGCAAAATATGATGCACCAGTGTTTTATCAAATGAGAAAATTGTATGGCCAAAGATGCATGCAAGATATAGATAAGTTAGTCAAATATTATGATTTTCCAGAAGAGGGCATATTGAGTGTCATAAGACTTAAGGTCGTAAGGGAATGAGCTGAAGAACTGCGATGTGGGGATGTTGTGTTTGTGTGAGAGCGGTGTGTGTGTAAAATGTAAGCAGACAATAGATTGTAGGCTGGAGGAAGCAGACAGAAGGGAAAGAAGGTCAATGCAGAAAGAATTGGCATGTAGGGAAGGAGGATGTGAATGTAACTTACAAAAAAGCTTTGTTTATTCATCCATTAAATGGATGCATGACATTAGGTGTCAAAAGAACTACAATTTATATTATAATGGTTGAAGGAGAAAACAGCTTTAAGGCTTTTGGTACAACCTAGTAGCTGAAATATGGGTAAAATAATATTGTGGTTCCGCAAAACAGTAGAAACCATATTGATGATATGTTTTGCATCTGCAGACTAACTATTTGATAGCGAGATAAGTGGCTATAATAAAGAAATATAGCAGAAAAAAAATATGTTATGAAAGTGAAAATTCTGAAAGAATGTTTCACTTTGTGGAAAATATTTGAACAGTGTCAAGTATGTTTTTAAATGATGAGCACATCGCTATCACAATGCAAAATAACTAAAATGATTTAGGACCTTTAATGTCTAAATGTTTGGTTTTTGATGGTCAAAAGTTTAAATGGCAAAAATGAGACTGCCAGTTGTAACAGAGACTTAACCTGAGTGGAAATTTGTAATTTCTAATTTCCCTGATGTGTGAGTAGAAGACAAATATAAACACAGATGTTTATTTGAAAATGAATGTCATTTCTGGAAAAGTCTTAAGCTGGGCCAGAGTCAAAAGACAGTAGATGAAGGTTGATGTTAAAAGTTATAAAAGGCAGAGTACCAGTCCTGAAATCCTCAGAGTCTCTCTCTCATTCAAAGTCATCTAAAAGCTGCTATCTGAGCTTGTGTCATAAGAGATAACAAGCTATTTATAGTGAAGCACAGTGTCTCAGTTGAAAATAATGGACACAGAGATGTTAAAAGAAATTATTGCCATGAAGAGGGGAAATAACTGTTAAATTTGTTAAAGGAAAACTCAATGAGTCTAAAGAGGTCTTTAAATTAGTAATATAGACCTTGAAGGACAGAAGTGACTGTTTTGATGAATTTCTTCTATGACCAGTAACTTTTTGTCTTATCTTTGTCACCTCCATGTGCAATGCTGATGGCTCCAGTTACAGATGTAGCAGAATTGACAGTTGTGAGCATTAAATTCACTGAGTATAATCTCAGCACTGATATGTTGTTGATGAGAGAAGGCACAGTCTAATGACTTTAGTGATTAAATACTGCTGTTATTAACCTGTCTCCATGTTTTAACACTATTAGGCAGTCCAATGGTCCATCTGGTGGCTCTTGAATGCAACTTCCCTAAGCTCCAGAAAATACCTGATTCTGTTGAAGAAAACTTTCAAAGATCTGGAATGGGAAAGAGCGGGTACCAGTGTGCGCGAGGTGATTTCTCAATGACGGATAAGATCCTCTTTGGCCAGACAGAGGACAACCTAAGGCAGGGGGTTACCGCCGCCACTGGGCATCTACCCTGATGGGAGGTGTTCATGCGAGATGGGTATGAGAGTTGAGCAGGATGTCTGTGAGGCCAGCAGCATCAAATGTGGGAATGACCTGTGAGAAGAACAGCAGTCTGACCCCAAAATGTTCCTCCATACCACTCACCAGAAACCACATTCCTAAGAGAGCTTGTTTTATATTGTGACAAGCAACTATGCCAGGGGACAATACCCTGAGGAAAAAGAGTATGACATGATGGGAATGAGCTTTCAAGAACCGACTCAGACTGTCTGAGGGGACTGGTGATTGTCTGTAATTTCTGGAAGTAAAATTTAGTAACATGATGTTGGTTGCCCTATTGGCAAGAACTGTATAGAAGTTTAGGATTCAGCATTATGATGAATCTCTGAATTCATGAGGCTGTGTGATTTTGAACAAATGTGTCTCTATCATCGTTTTACTCCTGCAGGTCATTAGACAAGGCGGAGGATAATTCCAAGGCATGGTGGTGTTAAAGATGAAGACGGCTTTTGCAGATTCAAGAGAAAGTTAAGTGCATTCAGCATTGAAACTAAAGATAACCTCAAAAAAAAAAAAAAAAAAAAAGACTATTAGCATATTTTAGATGGTAGTAATGTTTTTTATTATTATTTGAAAGTTAAACATTTACATTTTAACCTTTGCGAATGACCAATGGTTCTAGTAATTTAATATTAAATTCAGTCTAAGTTACAGTCTTGAGAGGCTGTTGAATTGATTATTTGTGCAGTAAGTGTCACAGTTCCCGTGTTCCCCGGACTCCATTTCCCACAGTCCTCCTGTTCTCCACACCTGCACTCACTTCCCTCGTCATCTCCCCATCATCACTTATCGTCATCACCTGGACTTCCTCGTTTGCACTCCCTTTATATATGGACTCACTCCCTTCACTCCTTGTCTGTTCTAAATGTTATTTGATGTGTTGGATGTTGTTTCTAGCTCCTTTATGTTAATAAATACCCATTTACTGTGGAAGTCCGTGAACGCCTCATCTCTACAACACCAGCACTTAACAGAAGAACAGACCTTAACCGCTGGACTTCCACAATTCTAAGGATGGGTATTTTCCTTGTTCCCGTACCCCCGAAGCCTCTCAATGCAGAGGAAAGACTTTGCCGTTTGCGACAGGGTGGCGGGCCGTTGGAGAGGTATGTGGAGGAGTTTTTGGAGGTTTCTTATTTGGTGAGCTGGTCTGATGCTTGCCTTAATGCTATTTTTCTGATGGGACTGGACAAGGAAGTTATTCGTTATAACGAACCAGCCTGTAATTTCTCCTTAGTCGATTCTCTAAATTTAATTCTCTTTTTAAATGGTTCTAATTTTGAAGTGGATAAAATTCAAAAGAACCAGAGTCCTTGTCCAGCCCCATCAGCAGCTTATCGGGCATCACCAGCTCACCTCACCCCAGAACCCTGCACATACCGCTTCAACAGTCCTGCCCACTCCTGGCCGGCAGCCGCCGCTCCAGCCGCCGCCGCCGAGCCCTCCGCCAACCCACTCCTCACTCTCGGCTGGTGATACGGGGAGAACTTTGGGTTTGGGCTAAATTCCAAGCTCGGAGCCCTCCATCCACTTGGACAGCACACCAAATACGCTTATAAATTGCCCATTATTTTTAAGAGTTTCTCCTTAAATCTGCAATTTAGGAGCTACTTTTAGCCTTAAGATGTTTTGTGAATACGACCCCTGAAGTACACCCAGCATTGGCTGAGGTACCTGCTAAATTGTGGGCTTAACATAAGAATGAAGTGGTCCTGTTTGTCAGAGTGTGTTGAGACAACAGACTGGGTTGAAAAGAGTGACAATGTGAGTATATGATATTTTAAATTGAATATGAATGACTAGTGGTTAACCCTTAAGAGTGTGACGTGAAAGTAGTGTAGAAGTAGTGACTGATTATCAATGAATTATAAGAGGGAATTGTTGTGGAAATATTTAATTTTTTCATATGATTTTTACGTGTATTCTTGTGAAATATAATGCTTTTGGAATATGATGTTAGAAATAGAAAGAGCAAGATATGGTATGGGAACATGCAAGATGTATGTTAAAAACATGTCTGTGCTAACAATGTGTGGAAAGTTACAGCTGCTAAGAGATGTTCCTAATATGGTAAAAGGACAGAGGCTTCGGCCTTGGAGGTTAGAGATCTAAAAGTGAGGGGAAGCTTTCGTTCTTTGTCTTACATTCTGTAGCTTTTTGTGAGCCTGTATGACTGTCTGAACTTTCTTGCAAGAAATAAAACTTTCGAAAGACAATTGACTGTTTGTCTCTTATGCAGTAGAGTTGGGTTGAATTTCTGCCACAACAATGACTACAGTGGTTCAACCCTAATGTTATGAAGCGACAATAATACTTTTTGTTTGCAAAAACAAAACAAAAAGTTATGCCTTTACTCAACAATTTCGTTTCTACCCTGTCAGTTGACTGGACTATGAGATGTAAGTGTTGCACTTAAAAATAAATGCAGCTTGCAGTCTGGGGGCAGGGTTTAAGTGGACTAAACGATTGCCATATATCTCTGGAGAGTATTTTCACCAGAAGATTGAGTTAAACATTACAAGGTAAAAAAAAAACAAAAAAATGAGACATATAGATGGATGAATTGTTCACATGCATTTACAAAATAGATTTTTTTTTTAATTTAGGTTTAGGCTTATGACAGAATACTTGAAAAACAAGTTAAATACACCACCTGAAATAACAAACAGTGACATGCTCACCATCACTCTTGTATATGTTTTTCCACCCTCAGGAAAACAGGTGGATTGGTGGCAGGGGCATTCCTATGCATGAAAACTACAGCAATCCGTGCAGATGCGTTATTTCAGTGCTTTGTGTTGCAATGGCATCTGTTGCAGCAATGCACAATGGAACATCTGGTTAACAGACTACAACTCTATTTGATCCTCACACTGACGTAAATGCAGAAGCAGGTGGTAGATGAGCATGGAGGTGACTTGGACCCCATTTCCAAATGTTCCTTCTGGGCATTCACTGACTTCACATAATTTTAACCCCTTTCCTAAAGCCATAAATGAGGTCTCCTTGACACTTTCAAAGAGGCTTTCAAACACCAGACACCCCCCTTGGCACATAATTTAACATTACAAGAATGTGAAGGACCGAAATAACTGTTACACCACTGGCCCACCAGTGTTTTTGCCAGAAGAACATTTTTTTTTGTGATGTGTGGACTATGAGAGAGTGGAAGCCAAATCAAGCCGTCTGAAGGTGACTACCATATCAACATGATGAAAAAGTGTCTCGGTCCCTGAATTCTCCATAGGGGACTGTGAGGACAAGCTCCAGAGATCGTATCTCTCTGATAGAAAATGAAAAGGCAAATGGTCCAATTCAGCAGAGTGTTCTTTGAGACGCCTGGACAGATGCAATCTAATACGAGACAGTCAACAAGCAATCTCATCACTTCTAAAGGACCATTTATTGTGGCCCATTGAACATATGGTTATGACATTAGGACCACGGACAGTGACCAAACAAGTGCTTATGATGGGACAAAGGGGATGCAGTTAATAACAGTTTGAGTCTTGAAAAACTCCACAGTTTAACCACAAATATAAATGTTAACATTAAGGTGTATAACAACCGATCCCTCTGGAATCCATGATATGTTATCATCCCAAAATGGGACAGTGGTACACCTGACCCTGTAAAGCAATATAGATTACTTGGACGAAATATGCAGAACAATCATCATATCAGACGCCTCCCACGAGATCAAGAGCTCCATGTCATTACAGGTCCCCTGCCATGTTTAATAGCAGACAACAGACAGATTGTGTTGGGAGCCTGTGGCTTTCTTTAAACATTAACAACATGCATGTGGACATTGGAAATAGAGTGACTAATGACTCATCAGATCCTGTTGCTTTTTTTGTTTGTTTGATATGGCCAAAACTTTAACAGAGCCGTTTAAGCATACAGTTAAGAGCCAGTAGTTAAGAGCCAGTGTGCATATTTTTAAATAAAAATAATATATGTACGTCTATCTACAGAATCGCTTTCTCTGAAAATGAATGACTTCAGGTCACTTTGCCACTACAAATATCTGTCATTGAAATGTGTGAGTGTGAATTTGTGTACTTGTAAAAAATTACCACATATGGGGCAGATATCATGCACAAAAAGGTCTGAAGGGAATAAAAAAGAAGAGAAATTCAATGAAATCTAAGGTCTTTGCCAGGTAAACAAGGCATGGAGTCACAGAGAATCAGGTGTCCCAGTTGAGTCACTTCCTGTAAAGGGAGAAATGCCTTGTGGGAGATTTCTGCTCACCTCACACAGACTCAGTGGTGTTTCTTTTGTACATTCTTTCATTGATTGGTAACAGCCCTCACGCAGTGCAGATGAATCATCCCTGTTTGTTGCGTCTCTATGGCTGCTTTCCAGGGAAAAACTAACACATCCACACTGTTATCGCACTGGGTGTGCAGTTTTTGGCATGATCATGCTGCATACTGTAAATCAATTATGACCTAAAGATAAATTGAGTTCTTGTGTGGCTCTTGTGAAGTGAAGTTGGACATCAAACAGTGCTTAGGTGAGATGAACCTTCAATTTGTAGAAGCCCTTTAGAGCTTATATCTTTTACTAGCTTGTATCTTGCATCAAATATATGTTTTACTTACCCAATTCTTAGTATTTTATGATCATCATCCAGCTATTATCATTGTTCTGTGTTTGTCATAAAAGCAGTTTCCTCATCCACTTGACATACTGTATATTATTTACGAGTTTTTGTTGGTGTTTAATGAAATTGTTTCTTCAGCAAGCTATAAATCTGGCATTATATATATATAAACAAACATGTTCTGTCATTACCTCGAGAATTGCTTTGCACTACTCTTTCTGACCTGCAGACGACAGAGTTGTGTCATCATCATACTCTTTCATACTCGAGTTGTACATCGCGATCCATTTTTGTTGTTTCCATGGTTGTCTTGTCATGTTTTATTGGTATTTTTTAAATTCATGTAGTTCTTTAAAGCAACAGTCCAACTGATGGCGTTGGGCACAAATAACGCATTGACACGTGGACAAAAAAACAGCTTAATGTTGTGTAATGTGCGCACAATGGTAGTGTAGCAGCAGTATTTTGTGTTGTGTGTTTTGTAAAGGCAATTATGACACATATCAGTCGTCATAGGAAACTAACACTGAGACAAACATAAGAATATTAACAGAAAATAAATATCAGGCCTATAGGTGTCATGATCCCAACCTGTGTTCCCCTCTCTTGTTTGGGGACTTTTGTGTTTCTTCTTGTTTCTTGTTTCTTGTGCCATGTTGTAGTTGCTTTGTAGTCCTATTGTTTCATTGGTCCCCTTGATTGCATTCCAAGGTGTGTCTTCTTACCTTTTTATCTTGTTAGCATCTCTGTGTATAAATGGCCAAGTTTTTTAGCCAGACTTTGTCAGTCGTTGTCTCTGTGAGGATGTAGTGTATGTTTTTCCTTGTGTTTTGGTGTTCTTGTTTATGTTTGGATAACCTCTTGTTTTATTAAAATACTGCTTGCATTTGGACCCAGCCTCTCCTCATCCCTGCATTGGCTACATTACAGAACGACTGATCAAACATGGATTTAGCAGCAGAAATCATGCTCTGCATTTAGTGTGCATTTACAATAGCTCTGCATTTACTGTGGGAGTCATGGAGGAATACTCCCACAGCAGCCCTCAATCCAGAGCCTTGTCCCGTCATGGCCACCACACCAGAGTCTTCAGACGCCACACCAGTGTTTCCAGTTTTCATGAATGTCGCATTTGAAGACATCCAGGCGTTTCAAGGCCATCAGAGGCTGATCTCCAACTGCGGCCCCACAGCTGATCTCGGCAAGAGCAGCTGGCATTCCAAGGCCTTCACCCTTAAACCAGTCTACTGCAGTGCTGCCAGTTTATGAGGCTGTGCTGCTATCCTCAGTCTATCTATCCTGCCTTTTATAGCAGTGGCCATTTTGTGTGTTTGGGCCCATGAGTCAGCTAAAGAAACTGCTCCAGCCGATGAGACACCTTCAGCCCATGAGTCCGCTCCAGAGCCCACTCCCAGAGTTTTCTGTCTGCCCTGACACAACCACAGAATTCCTTTATGAACTTCTTTTCTGCCCAGAAATGACCTAAGAGACCAACCTGGAACACCCTGCCACCCATGGTGGTCTTCAGCGCCGCCTGCTCCGCCGTGGTGGTCTACGCTGTTATGGTGGTCATCTGCTCCGCCGTGGGGGTTTTCAGTCCAGTCTACACCCTTGTGGGGGCCTTCTGCTCTGCTATGGGGGTCTTTAGTACCATATACACTGCTGAAGTGGTCTTTGATTGAGCCTGATCCTCCCTGGCCACCTGCTCTGCCCTGGCTGCCCATCCAGCCTGCTTTGCCCTGGCCTTCTGCTCTGCTTCAATCTCCAGACCTATTGTTTCATTAGTCCCCTTGATTGCATTCCCTGGTGTGTCTTCCTACCTTGTTATCTTGTTAGCATCGCTGTATATAAATAGCTCAGTGTTTTAGTCAGTCTTTGTCAGTTGTTGTCTCTGTGAGGATGTAGTGTATGTTTTGCCTTGTTATGTTTTAAGAGCAGAAATACTTTTTATGCCCACTTTCATTTGTGGAATATAGATAGATAGATAGATAGATAGATAGATAGATAGATAGATAGATAGATAGATAGATAGATAGATAGATAGATAGATAGATAGATAGATAGATAGATAGATAGATAGATAGATAGATAGATAGATAGATAGATAGATAGATAGATAGAAAGGCAAGAAGAGAAGATTAGAAACAGTCAAGGATAGTCATTTAAAGAACATGTGCAAGTGTTTGAAAGAGCTGATATTAGACAAGAAACCAGGCCACAAAATGCCAGACATGCCTTGTTCAAAGAACATCAATCTATGTGAGATTCATTAAACTATATTATTACACAAGTTATATGTCCATAAATGTAAAAATCTTGATTAATCATTAAATTGATGGTTCTTTAAATGATTATATATATATATATATATATATATATATATATATATATATATATATATATATATATATATATATATATATATATATATATACAGTGAAACTTATAGATAGATAGATAGATAGATAGATAGATAGATAGATAGATAGATAGATAGATAGATAGATAGATAGATAGATAAAATCAAGACATCTTTTCTTGCATTTCAATGCTTGCATTCTTTTTAACAAAGAAATGCTAAATCACACCAAAATAATTGTGTATAAATACAATTATACTTTTTCACTCCTGTCTTTCCAAAACCTGATTTTACAGAAATCAAATGGAGGACTGAGGCATACTTTCAAATAGGAATCTATTTCTACCTGAATTCATTCTTAAAATTGCTTTTGTGTAAACAAAAATTAAGGCATAAGAAATAATATTTTTGACTAGTTTAGAATAAAAGTAAAAAGAAAGTTGCTTTTACCACATGAAGCCCATAGGTGGCCTGACAAATCATTTTTCACAGTATAAAGTCCCCTTTTCTTTTTGTGTAATTTGTAAGTAAAATTCAGGTCAAGACACCTGTAATTGATCATTAGCTCCTGGTTCTGCCTTTCAGGAACTTAGGCAACAGTGGGTTTTTCTGTGAATAAGAATATGATATGAATTGGTCAGGGATCAACTGAGTGCATCAATTAAATTCTGCCAGCTCATTTAACTTAATTTAGAAGGTTTTGAACTATGCTGTGCTGCACAGAGTGTTTTATCTTGCTCTTCTCTTTTTACCACTGCAATAGATTATGCTCTCATATAGAGATACTGTGTGATAGAGATGGAAATGTTGTGATAAGGTTTATCCACTAAATATTACCCTGACCATTTCCAGATTGATCTTCACAGATTATCCAGTAACTAATACAAAATATTATTCTTGTGGTGCGTAACAGTTCACTGTGTTAAATCTGGGTGGCTAGAAGATGTTTTGGTGAGCAGTGGTAAACTCGCATCATTTTAGTTTGGGAACATTCCATGCCAGAAAGGAGTATCTCAGAGTGGGAAAAGATATACACTGCAAGTATTATCAGAGGGGGTTAGGGATTAGTCTCATTTGAGTTACACCGGATTTAGTAAAAATCCCGTGCACACATGACTGACGCTGAACTATTCTTAAAAGTACTCCATCTAGTCCTTCGAGTGCCTCAAGATGAGTGTAGATCAGTGGTTCAGAAACTACACCTCCTCATCTGCTACAAGGAATCACAAACATATTGAGTCCAGAGGGCATTTCAGTTTACACTGCTCAGCTCACCCTATTTCAACTTGAGCAACGGCAGAGGCAATTATTTCTTTTCAAATCAGTTTTTCGACAGGAATGTCAACTGATGAGGACTGGAAGCTCATATTTATCATTTTAAAAGCCATTGAATACATTTATTTCCATGAATCACAGTATGGCAATTACAATACTTGTACTAGAGCCATCATATCTAACAAAAAAATATAACTGGCAATACAGAGTTTTCAACCAAACACATTAAACTAAAAAAAAAAAAAAAAAGTTAAGAATCACAGTAAACACTATAATTAATAACCATTCTATCATCAAGATCAGACAACATCATTATTGAAAAAGCTACTATAAAAGCATGTCCAACATAACAGACAGCTTTATCCCACATTTTTTTTGTAATCCTTCCCTAAAAATATGATTGCTTGTAAACAGTACAGTCATTTAATCTAGGAAAACGCCAATGGATGCTTGTTTATACAAGAACACAGTAGCTAAAACATTCAGTTAAAAGGCTAATTTGTTACAAGCTATCAATAAAGCATACCAATATATGAGCATATAATTATTTGAATGATAATCATACAATCATTTTTTATTTAAATGAAAATCTAGTTAAATATAATACCATTTTAATTAATACATGTAAGAACCTGCACAAACATTTTCCACAAGTACAGAGTGTTATATTTACACAACACATAGTAAAGTAAAATATCCTTGTGTTAAATTATTATTATAGGAATGTGTCTTGTCAGACCTCAAACGGATCATTAATGTACAGCACAATTAGGCATATTTGTAAATGACTTTAACCTATACGTTGTAAAGAACAAAAGACTTGACAAACTATACAGTTGCTGAATGCATTTCATTAAAGACATATGGAGTGTTCTTAACATAAAAACATACATGAATTTTAGAAACACTGATAAGGCAAGATGGGCATGCTCCGATGCTTTTGACACATTCGCCATTGTTCACTCAGACCGCTGGGAGCTGATAATGGCGTGATCATTCAATCAGTGTTATTGTTTAGAGATAATAGGAATGTACGACACTGTCAAAATATGTCCATGATGTTTTCTACATTCATGGTTAATACTTTCAAATGGTCTCAACACATTCACTAGGCAGGCGAATTGTCGTATTTACAATAACATCAGTTTAAGGCTTGTCTAAATCAACATTATGCACAAATTGAAGGTTATACTGATATGCAATATACTGAACATCAACAAAATTAACACTGAAACAAAGGAAAAAAAGAGAAGATTAGAAACAGTCAAGGATAGTCATCTAAAGAACATGTGCAAGTGTTTGAAAGAGCTGATATTAGACAAGAAACCAGGCCACAAAATGCCAGACATGCCTTGTTCAAAGAACATCAATCTATGTGAGATTCATTAAACTATATTATTACACAAGTTATATGTCCATAAATGTAAAAATCTTGATTAATCATTAAATTGATGGTTCTTTAAATGATTATATATATATATACAGTGAAACTTACACTACTATTCAAAAGTTTGGGGTTCACCAAGGCTGCATTTATTTGAGTAAAAATAGAGTAAAAACAATAATGTTGTACAATATTATTACAATTTTAAATAACTGTTTTTAAAAAGGTCTTATATTTTAAAATGTAATTTATTCCTATGACGGCGAAGCTAAATTTTCAGCATCTTCAGTGTCACATGATCCTTCAGAAATCATTCTAATATGCCAGTTTCCTACTCGAGAAACATTTTTATTATTAATGTTGAAAACAGCCTCCAAAAATATATTAAGCAAGCACAACTGTGAATTTTTTTTTTATTATTCTTTTATGAATAGGAAGTTCTTTGATGAAAGAGAAAAAATAGACAGCATTTATTTGGCATAAAAATATTTTATAACATTATAATACAGTTCATTGTTTATTCATATTAGTTCACAATGTGTTAAAGCTAATGATGATTACAATTTGATTCTATTAATGTATTAGTAAATGTTGAAATTAAAATGAACTAAGATTAATAAATGCTGTAGAAGCATTGTTCATTCTTAGTTTATGTTAACTAAAGTAGTTACCTAATATAACCTTGTTGTAAAGTGTTACCAAATAAATCTTAACCGAGCTTCAACTTTTGAACAGTAGTGTATAGGCTCATCTAGGCTTTTAATGATACTTTTATACCATTTCTAATCAATTCTTAATCTTAGGTGTTCTAGGGAGTCATTTGGAATATTTACAGGGATTTACATAGGCCTACTTTTTCCTGTAAATAAAAAAAATATATATTTTATTAGTTTTCCTAATGGCACATTCATTACGGCCACATTAATCTAACACAATTTCACCACAAGCCTCACAAAAATGCACAATAAAAATGCAAACATATTTAAAGACAGAGCTATTGTTAAAAAAATCACTATATTATGATGAATATATGCAGTATGCATGTATTAATGCATGTGTGTCTGAGAAGGCGCACATGCACATAAACAGTTATAAGAGGTCATGTTTATCTGAAGAGCCACAGCTGGCTTTCCTCACCTGGAAAAAAATCCATTAAACTTGCAATTCATGGTGCAGTGAGGGTGATCATACCAAGGCCTGCAAACATGTTTTCCAAGGAACAACTAAAGAGTTCAAGCTTGTGGCCAGCACTCCTTGGGCTTAACTGATCAATGCCTGAGGCTAGACCAGCTGTATAGATCTTGTTTCGTGTTTATTAGCGGTGGATTACTGCACAATTGCTTCTAAATGAAGTAAATTGAGGAATACTCTCTTCATTGAGGAAAATATATCCTCTGCTGGAGAACCATCCACTGGGAGTATGATCTATACAAATTTATAATAATAAACAGCAATCCTATGGGGTTTGGGGAGGGACATTTATTTCACCTGAAAATTAAAATTCTGTCACCATTTACCCACCCTCATGTTGTACCAAAGAAGATATTTTGAGAAATGTTACTTTTCATTTGTCCATACAAGAGAAATCAATGGTAAACGAAAATTGTTTGGTTACCAGCATTCTAAAAATGTCCTCTTTAATGTTCTGTAGAGGAAAGTAATTCATACAGATTTGAAGCACCACGAGGGTGAGTAAATGATGACAATTTTATTTTTTGGAGGAACTATCCCTTTAACCTATTTAACCATATGAGTCCTAGATCCCCATAAAATAAAGACATAAAGCAAGAGCAGAGACTCGAAGCATATCATGAAAAACCTTGGAAAATGACCAAAGGACAAGATAAGACAGAAATTTAAATAGGGCACTTACATCACTCCAAGGTTGAGCGAGGGAAGATTCTGGCATTTCCACCCAGCTATAATAATACGTTCCTCCATTTTAAGCAAAACCTTTTATCATTAACCTGGTTCTTGTTTTTTTATTTTTTTATTTATTTATTAACTTTGTTATTTTACAAGACTTCAAAAAATGGTGCAACAACACAATACAAATGACTATGTCTATCAAAATTATTATAACTGTTTGAAATAATTTGAAACAATAATTTGAAATTTTACTTGATGCATACAAAGCCACTACTCCGTTTTTGTGATTTTTTAAGGAAGCATTCTTATTGCTCAAGAAACCTTTCTTATTAACACAGTTGCAAATGTTTGTGCTGCTTAGTGAAGTTTTGAAAATGTAATGCAATGTTTTTTTTACAGTTGCTGAAGTATTGGTCATGTTTTGTTTTAGAAATGGCCAGACAAACTTTTTTTTTTTTTTTTTAGAAACTAATCAGTTTGTTCTTTTGAGAGATAAAGGCTGTTCCATGTCCACTGTCTTTGAAGAATAAAGCAAACTAGATTTAACCAGGACAGAAAGTGGACGGCCCGAGTGCAGGACAAATACATCACAGTCTCTAGTTTGAGAAACCGACCCCTCATGGTGCTCAGCTGGAGGCTTCATTGAAGGGTACACAGGAAACACCAGCTTTGCTGGCAGAGTTTCAAAGAAAATGCCTAAAACTGAAAAGTAAGAAAAAGGGGGGTAGAATAGACAAAATAATAAAGATTGGGAGGTAAATGATTAGAAAAGAGTATTATGGATGAAGGACTGTTGAGGTGTTGGTCTGTTTTGATTACTGTGTGATAATAAGGTGGATAAGAAGTTATGTACTATAATCATTACTATAGCATTCAGTTATAGTCTGTGCAAAAACAGACACTTCACTCATCTGGCAGATAAGCAAGTATAGTTACACCATGCAGGACTGCTCCCAAAACTTCCATTTCAAGTAATGATGCAATGCCAATGAAATCTAACAGACCAGATAATTCACACCATTTTCAGTCTCAGCTTACCTGACACAGGTAAACCAAAACTGCGGTGTTCATCTTAGGACATTCTCACACCTCAGTCATACAACGAAAAGCCGTCATGCCTCAGACTAAAAGGCTTCAGGTCTCAGGAAAAACGACGTCAGGTGTCAGGTCTCGTACAATTAGGCATCAGACAAAACAACCTCAGACTAAAAGGCATCAGATGAAACGGACTCAAAACAAACTCGGACAAAACGGCCTCAGAAAAAAAGGCATCAGATATAAAAGCATCAGACAAAAAGGACTTAAGGAAGCAAATTGACCCGCCTCAAAGTGACGTCACATGTACGCAGTTTTCTAACTGTTAAATGTTAGACTAAGTTGTAAAAAACATACTGAATTATTTTCATGGTTTTATTATAGTGAAAGTGTGGTAACTGTGTAGTTAGATTGATACTATTTGTATAACAATAGTTTACTACAAATCCTACTATAAACTATTTGTGGTTACCATAGGTAACTACAATAACCATGTTTTTTGTTTTATTTGTAGTACAACTATGATTCGTTTTTTTTTATAAGGGAAGTAAAACATCTTTAGAATAATGCTGCGTCCGAAATCGCATACTTCCCTACTATATAGTATGCGAAAAACAGTATGCGAGGTGAGTAGTATGTCCGAATTCATAGTATTCGAAAAACAGTAGGAGAGAAGTACCCGGATGACCTACTGCTTCCGCCCGCATTCTGTAGTACGCATTCGATGGACGCTGCGCTATCCCGTGATGCCACAGGAGAGGATTCTTCATAATTCAAAAATGGCGAAAAGCGGCGATATGCAGCTCATTCAAGTCCTTAAGTACCTCAGGGAAAAACTGTGTTTATTGTGGTTAAATTGCACTTGTTTAACATAATGTAAGTAAACGGCTGACTTATTGAAAGTTTAAACAATGTAATGAGAAGATTAAGAGTTGGCTGTAAAAAGATGTTTAATCATTATTACTGACAGCACATCAAGCTAACCAACAGGTCGAGATAACATTACATCCGCTTGTTAACACTGTTTTATTTAACGGAGACGTTCGTTGTTAAGCAGTTTAATGAGATTAGAAAACTTAACGGACAGCAACATTCAGGCGGCAGTAGTTTATAGGGCTCACAGTTTGTAGTTTTTTTTTTTTTTTTAGAATATATATATATATTATTATCATTGTATTTATTTGTATATATTGTATATAATATTTAGGCCATGTTGTGCATTTCTCTCGCCCTCTCTGTCTATCTACACACTATTTATATATAATGTATTCAAGTTTGTTTATTGATTCATGTCTTTTGTTTCTCGTGTATTTTTATATGCATTCATTTTAACAATAAATTGCTTAATTTCGTTGCTTCAAATCAGCCTCTGTCGTAATATTCACAGATGTATTTTTATTCTGAGGTAAAATTTCCTAGCTAAATAGGTGATTATACTTTGACATATTTAAATTTGCGCGCTGTTGTGACGACGCATGACAAGTGACAACATTAACATGGCGGATGTAGTACGTCCGAATTCCATTCATACTACCCATATTCATACTATATAGAACGTACTGTTTTAACGGTCGGGAAGTAAGTTCAAATTCAAATGTAGTACCTACTCATGTAGTATGCGATTTCGGATGCAGCCTTAGACTTTGTTGTTATAACCACAGCTGTTTTGTGTACAGAGGTAACCAGGGAAACGGCTTTATTTCTGCTGTTCCAGCGCCACCTACTGTCAGAGTTGATTACATTTTAATTCAGATAATTGCTATTTTTCTGCAGAGTGCTGACCAATGTGAAAATCGCCATGTTCTTTTCTGTATAGAACCTAGGGTGAATTGCCCTAAAGTGGGACACTGCCTAATGTGGGACACCTAAGGTTTAGTGTTTGTAGGTACCGCATAAATACATGAATGTCAGTGAAACTATAGGTTATCTGAAGCTGTGGTGCCATGTGATCAAAATCACATATCCTCTCAAATGTCCAGTCATATATGAGACTGTAGCATTCATCAAAAAGGAAGGACCTTGTGTGAAAGCCACCCAAAGGTCAATGACATAGAGTTTTGACAAACTTGACATTAAGGAGTATAAATTAATTTTAAACAAAAAAATCATGATATCTTTTGGCCTAATGTGCTTATGAAATGTATGTCCATCAAGAAATACTATAACATTGTATGTGTAAACTATATATTTTATATTTTTATCAAATTTCCTAGTGTCCCACATTAGGAAATGTGGTTTCAAAAAGTGGGACAGTATTTTTGCCTAATGTGGGACAGTACTTTAGTCAGTAAAAAATGTGTATTGGGGCATGGTTTGTGGGACAAAAATGGTTATTTACAGTGTTTTAGTGTTGTTGTGCAATAATAGAATGATTGTGTTGTGTTTGTTGTTTAGTAAAATAGAAAACATTATGCCAAATAAACATTTATGCAGTTCGCAGCATTTTTATGAATTTTGACTAGCCTAAAGTTTGTTCAAGGTTTTGTTTTTGTTTTTTTTGTTTTTTTTTTGCAGGTTGCAAGATTTTATATTTTGCCTTCAAATAAGCCTAGGCTATATGTTGAAGAGAACCGTGAAGAATTCTGACTGTGCATTTAATTATTTTCTATATATTACATAACATAGCCTATGAAAATAGTTGCCTAATGTCTTTACAATAAATGCATCAAAACTATCATATTGTATTATTTTTCTGATGATGTTCAATTATCAATCAATCCATCCATAACCAAGATAATTACTTAAGAAGATTTTTACTATTCTGCATGAATCAATTGATTTTGGCCTTTTATCGTATACTTTGGCCTTTTCATAGACCTTTTATTATTATGATTATTATTATTATCATCATTATCATTATTATTATCATTATTCTTATTATTATCATCATAGATTTTGGCCTTTTATCATAGAATTTTCAGTGTCCCACATTAGGGATACAACTGTCCCACATTAGGAAACACCAAATTGTTTTAGACGACTTGCACTAAGAGCACTAATATGTCTATAATTTCTTTTATGAATGTGTTATCTCCATTTTATCTTTTGATTTGATTAAGAGACATCCTGGGGTTTTTAAAATGGTATTGTGTGTGAATTTAATGTTTTGGCTACAAATTGCAATATGTCACAGCAGTCTGAAATGCAAAAAATGTCCCACATTAGGGCAATTCACCCTAACTAGTGTAATATTTAATTAAAGCTGTAAGAATAAAATATCATCGTATAGCCTACAGCTTACACCTTCACCTTCTTATATATATATATATATATATATATATATATATATAATTATAGGGATAAATAGCCTACATGAATACCATCAATAGATAGATTCTACATAATTAACATGCATGCACAGTGCACACACACCTTACATCAATTTTGTAATAGCTACAGATAAATATAAAAAGGGGGAGAAAGAAAAAGATAACTGAAGGATTGCATTATGATGGGACAAAAGCCAATAGAAATTATACAAAAACATATCCAAAAAGCTGTTTCATCTGATGCCTTTTAGTCTGAGGCTGTTTTGTCCGATGCCTAATTGTACGAGACCTGGAACCTGACATCGCTTTTCCTGAGACCGGAAGCCTCTCAGTCTGAGGCATGATGCCATTTTGTCCGATGACCGAAGCCTTTTAGTCTGAGGCATGACGCCTTTTCGTTGTATGACTGAGGTGAGAGAATGTCCTAAAATGAACACCGTACAAAACACTACCTAATTTTCTTTGCAGAAAAACATTACAAGAAAATCAGAGTCATCTTACACCCTGACTATGTTGACACTACACTACAGCATTAAACTTGTGGCTCAAGAAATAGTTTCCTCAACATAAGAAGTCATGACCACGAAAAGAATATATCATTCTCGAGGCCACAACATAAGGATATTTACAGAGGCATGCGAAAGTTTGGGAACCCCTTGCAGAATCTGTGAAAATGTGAATAATTTTATCAAAATAAGAGAGATCATACAAAATGCATGTTATTTTTTTATTTAGTACTGTCCTGAGTAAAATATTTTTCAAAAAAATATGTTTATATATATAGTCCCCAAGACGAAAAAAATAAATAGCTGAATTTATTAAAATGACCACGTTCAAAAGTTTGGGAAGCATTGGTTCTTAATACTGTGTGTCGTTACCTGATGATCTAAGACTGCTTTTATGTTTTGTGATGGTTGTTCATGAGTCTCTTGTTTGTCCTGAGCAGTTAAAAAGCTCTGTTCTTCAGAAAAATCCTCCAGCTCCTGCAGATTCTTCAGTTTTCCACCATCTTTTGAGTATTTGAACCCTTTCCAGCAGTGACTGTAGGATTTTGAGATGTGTTTTCATACTGAGGGACTCAAACACAACTATTAAAAAAGGTTCAAACATTCACTGATGCTCCAGAAAGAAATACGATGCATAAAGAGCTGAGGGGTGAAAACTTTTTGAATTTGAAGATCAAGGTAAATTACTTAATTTGTTTTCTGGCAAACATTTAAGTGTCTTATGTTGCTTCTGAATGGCAGTACTAAATGAAAAACATATATTTAAGAAAATAAGAAAAAATTGGATATCTTTATCCTGTTCAAAAGTTTTCACCCCTCGGCTCTTAATGCATCGTGTTTTTTTCTTTCTGGAGCATCAGTGAATGTTTGAACCTTTTTTAATAGTTGTGTTTGAGTCCCTCAGTTGTCTTAAGTATGAAAAGATGGATCTCAAAATCATTCAGTCACTGCTGGAAAGGGTTCAAATATGCAAAAGATTCTGGAAATCTGACGAATCTGGTGAACCCGGAGGATTTTTCTGAAGAACAGAGTACAGTTTAACTGCTCAGGACAAACAAGAGACTCATGAACAACCATCACAAAACAAAAAAACAGCCGTAGATCATCAGGTAACCACACACAGTATTAAGAACCAATGCTTCCCAAACTTTTGAACACGGTCATTTTAATAAATTCAGCTATTTTTTGTCTTGTGGACTACATATAAACATATTATTTGTAAAATATCTTACTCAGGACAGTACTAAATAAAAAACAATATGCATCTTGTATGATCTCTCTTATTGTACCTTGACAAAATGATCTTGTGGCCACGACATGTTAATATGATGTTCCCACAAACTAATAAGTGAACCGAACATGTCCCCTCCCAGTCACCATAATGTGCTAATGGAATAAACTAGCATATTTTGTAGTCAGCCAGGTCGATTAAGGACCAATATTTGGACATTTTGAGATTCATAGATTAACTATATCTGCTTAGCCAATTGTCAGAAGGTTTACAGCCATGTCAATGGACAATATACAATTAGATTTTTTGTTTTAGGTAGTATCATTGAATTTTGAATGAGTTCATTTCACTTAAGCATTTCAATTAAGTTCTAGCTAGCATACTGTTTTATATATCGTAAAATTACAGTATATTATGAACACTACCTTTCAAAACTGTTGAGTCAGTAAGATTTAAAAAAAAACAACAAATTAATAGTTTCTTAAGCACTAAATCAGCATATTAACGCCAATTCACACTGCACCGACAGACAATGACCAGTATAGACAATCACCAATTTATAATATGTCATTTTTCAGACATTCTACAGCCGATTCAGTATGTTCAAACGGCGAAAACAAGACTGTTGCCGTCTGTCAGTGGAGTGTGAATTGGCCTTTAGAATGATTTCTGAAGAATCATCTGACACTGAAGACTGTTTTGCCATCACAAGAATAAATTAAGTTTTAAAATATATTAAAGGTGTCCTTGATTCAAAAATTGAATTTACCTTGGTATAGTTAAATAACAAGAGTTCAGTACATGGAAATGACATACAGTGAGTCTCAAACTCCATTGTTTCCTCCTTCTTATATAAATCTCATTTGTTTAAACGACCTCCGAAGAACAGGAGAATCTCAACATAATACCGACTGTGTCAGGGTTTACGCCCCCAATATTTGCATAATGCCAGCCCATGATGTTCCCAACATTATAAAAGGCATTACACAAGGGCAGCCAGTTGAACTGACTGAAAGCTGAATCATCAGACTGGGTAAGCAAGAACAATAGCGAAAAATGGCAGATGGAGCAATAATAACTGACATGATCCATGATATCATGATATTTTTAGTGATATTTGTAAATTGTCTTTCTAAATGTTTCGTTAGCATGTTGCTAATGTACAGTTAAATGTGGTTAAAGTTACCATCGTTTCTTACTGTATTCATGGAGACAAGAGCCGTCGCTATTTTCATTTTTTAAACACTTGGAGTCTGTATAATTCATAAACACAACTTCATTCTTTATAAATCCCTCCAACAGTGTAGCATTAGCCGTTAGCCACGGAGGACAGCCTCAAATTCATTCAGAATAAAACTTTAACATCCAAATAAATACTTTACTCACATAATTCGAAGCATGCATGCAGCATGCATGATGAACATCTTGTAAAGATCCATTTGAGGGTTATATTAGCTGTGTGAACTTTGTAAATGCGCTGTAATATACTCGACAGCTGGTGTGGCAGAGAGCACGTGATTTAAGGGGGCGGCGCCGAGTGTAAATCAGTGCATTGTTAATGATGCCCTAAAATAGGCAGTTAAAAAAATGTAATTAAAAAAAATCTATGGGGTATTTTGAGCTGAAACTTCACAGACACATTCAGGGGACACCTTAGACTTATATAACATCTTGTGAAAGAACGTTCTTGGGCACCTTTAAAATAGAAAAATTATATCAGTTATTTTAAATTGTAACAATATTTCACAATATTACTGGGTAACACTTTATTTCATTGTTACAAATCTTACATGTAGTTACTGTAGTAATAACAATAAATTATGCATAATTATATGCAATTAACCCTAAACCAAACCCTCATCCTAACCCTTACCCTACAGTAAGTACATGTAGTTAATTATTCTTACTCAGTTCTTAAATGTATAATTACACTTTTATACTGACACCTTAAAATAAAGTGTAGCCTATTATTGTTTAGTGTATTTTTGATCAAATAAATACAGCATTGGTTCCCCAAATCTAATGCAGCACTGCATATATATTTTAAAAACAGGATGTACAACTATACACATTATGCACACATTTTCAAAGAGCAGCACGCTTGCTCTGTGCATGTTTAATTCAGCAAGTAGCTACCAGTTATCAAAGAAACAAATAAAAATTTGATCAGCAGACCAATGAAACAATGTAGCAACAAAAAACACCGCTGGTTCTTTGAAATGAAAGGTCATGAAAAGTCATGCGCATTGCATTTTGGGATAAATCATCCCACACAGTGCACTTTGCCAAATGAGCAGTTTATCCAGTTATCTTCATACATAGCCCAGTAGTAATAATTCCAAACAATTCCAAATTGCTATTCTACAACTGCACAACTGGTTTTACCATCATCAGTTAAATTAAATATTATAGAGAGAATATGAAGCTAACCAATTCAGCCAAGTAGCTTGTGTGTTGGAAAAGCAACCTACTCACACATCTGCTCAGGATGTAGCATCAGTCTGAACCATTTCAAACATGAGATATTTTAACAAGAATTGAGTGTTCAGCTCCAGGGAGAAATCAGACCTTTGGCATTCATGTAGCATGCTAACCTTGCTAACCACATGATGAAAGAGAGCAGTACCTGATTGGCATCAAAGGGCAACCTCTATCTACAATTTCTGGGACGGACAAAGTGCTCCTCAGATGTTGGACAATATTGGTCTTTGTGATGAGGAGTGTTGTGGGCTGACTCAAGTTTTCAAGGCAAAGAACACCATACATGTTCCATAAAACACATTTCTTAAATTTACTGTACGAGGATGCTGTTATACTAGCATATTTAATTAATGATATGACGAAAATGAAAATGCAACTGAAACGGTCTGCTTTTTACTAAATTTACAGAATGAGGTTAGTTAAATTGGCTGTGCTTGATACTTCAGTGTGAATCTTACATCAAAAGTCCATCTCAACAGAATTCCTCCTTCGGGTCGCTTTGCATATACGTTACTTCTTTGCTCTTGGCCGGGTTGGAGCAGCCATTGTGCTGGTGGTTGTGAAGGCTCTTTCGTCCTGGGTTGGCGGTTGGCTCTGATGGATCACACACAGCGACAACGGTGGTCTCCATTCGTGAGAGCGTGTACATGCTGCTCTGACGCGCTACTTTATGCCGCATGGCCCGCAGCTCAAGCTCGTCGTAGTCGGACACCCTCACAAACGGACACCAGCGGAAAACCCGTTTAAAGCCCGCCCGAAACCTGAGCCGAGAATAAACACAAAACATGAGTTAAAAACTGAACAAATCTATGAGCAAAAACGCAATATAAATTGCACATTATGCATTATTTTTTTTATTCTCTCACTTAATTTCATGTGTTGCAACTACAATTTTTTATCTCACAGTGTGACTTTAAACATTATTTCACAATTACCTTTTTGTTTTTTTTACTCTGAGGTGGAAACAGGCTTCCATAAGAATGAGAATGTAGGAAAAAATACGGTTACACTTTCTATGGAGACTATGCTTATAATGAATTATAGCTCCATTTATACTTATTTATAAGCAAGTATTATTATTTTATAAATATATTTATAAAGACTTAAGACCTATATCACATTATAAGTACAGTTATAGTTACATTTATATTATTTTTATAATTACTTAATTTTAAGTCATGCATTTTCTTTTTCAGTGCATGTTCATAAGTCATTATACACTGATTTATAAGTATTAATTAGCCCGTCATTGCTATAATGTTATATTATAGTTAAAATGACTTTTTATTCAGATTTATTTGTCAAATTTGTGAATATATTGTTATTAATAGCCGTGTTGTGTTCTTATAAATACTTATTGTGAGTAATAATAGTTACTAATCTCTATAAATGCATTGTTGGCTTTAAGTAAAGTTTAAACACAAGATGCAATTTTCCTAAATCAAATGTTAAGAAATCACGAATATGTGCTCATTTTACATTTTAAGCTTACTTGTAAATGTAACTAATAAACAACAATTCCTGTAATGAAATTAAAAAAAAAATTATTAATACAAACAGTACAAAAAAAAGTATTTTTTTTTTATGTTACATACTAGCAAAACACTGCAAGTATAATGGCTGAGGAGATATAGATTTTAACAAATCAAAATTGCCATTCATTACCTCTAATGCAAACTTTAGCCATTAAAGACATAATAACTAGTTGATACAGCAAACAAGTGTCTCTGGAACTATTTTATGATCATTAATAAATCAATGTATAATGGCTTATGAGCATGCACACTGAAAAAGCAAATGCATGGCTTATAAGTAATTTAAAAAAAATAATAATATAAATGTATCTATAACTGTTCTTATAATGCAGTATAAATCTTAATGAGTCATTATAAGCATGGTCTTCATAGAAAGTGTTACCAAAAATACCTTTGCAAATGACCAAAAGCCATTAAAAGCAATCAATTTATCAAGTTCAAGTGAGTGCACAGAATAAAGACAAAGCCAATATCACAGGTTAGGTGTCAGAGGCTACTGACAGCATAACAAGCCTATGCTATGTATTTTTAATAATCAAATACTGCCAGGTACATTGAACATACATTTCCCTGCCATATTTAGCTGTTTTTTTGATAATGATCCTGCCATGTCTAGTTTTCTGCTTATTAATGGCTGCAAATTGTTTTGCTCTGGTACTGGTGTCATTGCAAACTCAAAAGCCAAATGGGAACTGAAGAAATTACATGTGGATTATTTATCATCCAGTCTTGCAATTTAGCCATGTTTTCCATCTGTGGTGCATTTACATAAAGTGAATGCTATGGCTGTCCCAGACTGATCAAGTTAATGGTGGATAGCAACGATTGCCAGGCTACAACTAGTAAAGTGCTCAAAAAAATTAAAAAAAGGCTGCAGAGCTGTATAAAGGTCATTAGCTAGATTTTATGGTTAGCTATGTAACAGACACGCTCTCACAGTATGGTAGAGTAAGCTTATAAATAAACCAGAGAAAGACATGTCATTCCAATGATGATGATTTTGCATGGCCATGAAATGACGGGAATGTTCACTGTACATTTTCAAGTGAGCAGATGAAGTCTTTCATCTGAAATAGTTCCTAAATATTCATTACAAATAATGTATCACAAGTAATTATAGGTGTATATACTTGTTACCAATGTAACACCTGTAACTGTCCTTTTCTGGGTTAACTCGGTTTAAATTGTCATGTTAGGAGTTGAAAAACTGGATTTAAACATGTTTGTACACACTGTATAATGTTTTGTTGCTTCACTTTTTTAACAGTGCAGATTTTCTTAAATGCACTGGCCTGATTGAATTCCATTGTAAGTGCATTGCTGTAAACATGACTTTGCCAGTTTGTGCTCAATAAAGGTTGAGTGGAAATGTTCTTCTGTGGTGATCGACAACACACCAAGGATGACGTCGATAGAGCTTAACTTTTATTGAACCTGGAACATTCCTTTAATTAAAACCTGGGACAAAAAGAAATGGACTCTAAAGGTGTTTAATGATCCCTCTGCCGTTGTCATGACATTCAGTGCATGTCTTATTTTCTGTCAGCTATATGCACAGGAAGAATAAAGACTGATGCTTAAATACATTCAAACAGTGCAGACAAAAAGATTATTTTATTATTTCCTTTTCCTCATGTCAGTTCTTTACACAACAGCATACATGTTTGAATCAACATGAAGAAGAGGAAATAATGACAGATTTGCCATTTGAGGAGAAATATCCCTTTATTAAAATGTCTGTCTACATTCACCTATTCATGTCATATCTTGGAAGAATAATGAGAAATACAGCTATGGAAAAAATTAAGAGACCACTCCAAGTTCAGAACTCAATGTTAAGTTTTTTAAGTTTTTTTTTTTTTTTTAAATTTTTTCCATAGCTGTATGTTCATTGTAGAGAAATGATATTGTACATTATACCATGTGGAACAAATCTAGGGTCTTTTAGTCCATTTAGTCCAAAATGTTACGATTATTCTAGCTCAGTGTAACTAAAGCCTGTTTTCCTGTCCTTTACTTGGACAAATTATTAATGACACTTTCATTTCAATCATTGATTTATGAGTACCATTTCACAGAAAAATGAACATCACAAGTGCACCCATTACTGCATGATAAGGCCTATTCATGCAACTATAAAAGAGAACAACACTCATGTTGCTATGACAAAATGCATTTATGTCATACATTTTTTGTTGTTGTGGCACTCTCCAAGTTGAGTCTTACCTGCTGTTCAGGCAGCAGTAAATAATAGGGTTGTACATGGTGGAGCTCATGGCAAGCCACATGACTGAAAGATAGATCTGCTGAATGAACTTCCATCTAACCAGTTGCTTGTTCAATCCCGTAACCAGGAAATATACATGGTACGGCAGCCAGCAGATGGCAAAGGTCACCACTACGATGATCATCATTTTCACCACCTGAGAACAGAAAATGAAGGCAAAAGTAAAATATTACATTATATCGGTGGGCATTTATTTACGGAAGAGGAATAGGGCCAAGCAATAATAAAAAAATAAAACCATCTCGAGATTAAAGTTGTTAAATTTCGAGAAAAGGGGCGAGATAAAATGTTGAGAATAAAGTCATTAAATTATGAGAAAAAAGTAGTTAAATTACGAGAACAAATTCGTTAAACTATGAGAAAAATGTCGTTCAATTTCGAGAAAAAAGTTGAGATAAAATGTTGAGAATATAGTCATTAAATTACGAGAAAAAAGTAGTTAAATTACGAGAACAAATTTGTTAAATTATGAGAAAAATGTCGTTAAATTTCGAGAGAAAAGTCGAGATAAAATGTTGAGAATATAGTCATTAAATTACAAGAAAAAAGTTGTTAGATTACGAGAACAAATTCGTTAAATTATGAGAAAAATGTTAAATTTCGAGAAAAAAGTCAGGATAAAATGTTGAGAATAAAGTCATTAAATTATGAGAAAAAAGTTGTTAAATTATGAGAACAAATTTGTTAAATTATGAGAAAAATGTTGTTAAATTTCAAGAAAAAAGTCGAGATAAAATGTTGAGAATAAAGTCATTAAATTACGAGCAAAAAGTCGTTAAATTACGAGAACAAATTCGTTAAATTATGAGAAAAATGTTGTTAAATTTCAAGAAAAAAGTCGAGATAAAATGTTGAGAATAAAGTCATTAAATTACGAGCAAAAAGTCGTTAAATTACGAGAACAAATTCGTTAAATTATGAGAAAAATGTTGTTAAATTTCGAGAAAAAAGTCAGGATAAAATGTTGAGTATAAAGTCATTAAATTATGAGAAAAAAGTTGTTAAATTATGAGAACAAATTTGTTAAATTATGAGAAAAATGTTGTTAAATTTCGAGAAAAAAGTCAGGATAAAATGTTGAGTATAAAGTCATTAAATTATGAGAATAAAGTCATTAAATTATGAGAACAAATTTGCTAAATAACAAATTTGTTCTCATAATTTAACAACTTTTTTCTTTTAATTTAATGACTTTATTCTCATAATTTAATGACTTTATTCTCAACATTTTATCTCGACTTTTTTCTCAATTTAACAACATTTTTCTCATAATTTAACAAATTTGTTCTCGTAATTTAACGACTTTTTTCTCGTAATTTAATGAGTTTATTCTCAACATTTTATTTCGAGTTTTTTCTCGAAATTTAACGATTTTTTTCTCGAAATTTAACAACTTTAATCTCAAGATGGTTTTATTTTTTTATTATTGCTTGGCCCTAATCCTCTTCCGTATTTATTACATCAGAGTATATCAGAGAAAAGAGCTGAAGAAGAAGTTGGCATATAGTATATCGGAGATGTTACTTGCAATAGTTATACTATATATATTACATAATAATAATATAGTATATTGCAAATATTACAAAATGTGACATTAAAAAGTGTATAAATCACTTGTTTTTGTAAAGTAATATTAGATATATATTAGTAATATGTGTTATTATTATTATATATATAAAATATTATATAAAATTTGATAAAGGTTCATCAAGGAGGACAGTATATAAATAAAAGAGTAGCTTCTAGCCATTACGACATTGTGACTGACCTTATTTCATGCATACAAAAACAAAGAGAACAGTGGAGAAGCAATCATATCACAAACAGTTATACGGCTGTGTTTTCATTCATTATGTTAATTCATTAAGACACTGCTTGTCATTCAAATCCCACAGCAAAAAGCACGCCCAAAAGCACCAAACAATGTCAGGACACCAAAATCTTGGTCATGCAACCAACAAGCTTTGACACTCTGGGCAAGCAATGCATCTGCAGCAAGAAAGAAAACCCCAGGCAACACATTTCCAGCAGAACAAGGACACCACATGAGGTCTTCGCAGACTTCCTCTGGGTTCAGCAAACCCATATACATGCCATAAAAGTGCTCCTGAAAATTGTATGTTGACTAAGTTGTAATTGCCACAATTCATGTAAAATCATTGTAGCTTCTCACGCAGTTCTCTACTGTTTTTACTGCTCTTGTGTCAATTGTCAAACTGTGTTGTGTAGAGATGTGTGGTTCTCCATCCTGTCAGTTTTATTTGGTCCTCAAAATATCCACTCTCTCTTCAAGCAAGTGTCCTTCTGCCCCTGCAGGGACTTCTGCCATAACAAATCCATTTCCCATCCTTCAAGAGCTTGAATTGTTTCTGTAGCCACATCACAAAGTCTGATTGGAGCAGCCTCCAGCTTCACTCCACTAATGAATTTAATTACATTGTTCATGCCGTCCCACAGAGACACAAAGTGGAGCTTTGTTAGATACTCTTCAATGTGAAGATCACTTAGAGATCAATAAAAGATTTAATAAATGAACAGATTAATATTTGAATATAGTCATTACTACATTTTGCCATTGATATAATACTATGTGACCATGGACCACAAAACCAGTCATAAGTCGCAAAGGTATATTTGTAGCAATAGCCAACAATACATTGTATTGGTCAAAATTATTGATTTTTCTTTTATGCCAAAAATCATGTTCCATGAAGATATTTTGTAAATTTCCTACTGTAAATGTATCAAAAATGTATTTTTGTGGGTGGATATGCATTGCTAAGGACTTAATTTGGACAAATTTAAAGGCGATTTTCTCAATATTTTGATTTTTTTTTTGCACCCTCAGATTCTAGATTTTCAAATTGTTGTATCTCGGCCAAATATTGTCTACAAACCTAGCAAACCATACATCAATTGAACGATAATTTATTCAGCTTTCAGATGATGTATAAATCTAAATTGACCCTTATGACCAGGTTCACATATTAAAAGGGACATATTTGGTTTCTTTCTTGATCTTTTAAAAAACATTATTGTACTATGAAAACAAACTAGAATGCCAAAAGTCAAAGCTTCCTCCCAAGTGCAAAAAAGCTGGAAAAAAGAAAATAACCAACCACTAGTCAACATGCCTATCGCTCTTCTAGCATGCACACTTATAAAGCTCAGAGACACCACAAGAAGTGTCAGTTTATGTTCACACGGTTTAGATTGTTTAATGTCATTTCTGCAGGTGTACATTTTCAAAGCAGAAACCTTGAACTATAGTAATGGAGTCAGTGTAATGTAGAATAATAGTTCATTCTCAATATTTTGTCAGTTATCACACTGCAGCAGGAACAGGATAAGCACACTCAGATCTGTGTTCTCAGCATCTGTAAGTTACTGTAAAGTTGTTTACGTGCACACATTGGGGTATTTCTTATGTATAAATGAACCATTTTGGCTTCAAAAAAAAACAAAACTCTGCAATGTGAGGAATCATATTTAATTATCAGTAGGACTAGATCGAAAATACACCATACATTCATGATGTTGTTTATGGCAATATCAAATTAGGCAACATCATGACTGTGGCGTCCAGGGCGGGTGAGAGCCGTGAGGGAACGGCGCGAGTCTTAATGAGCTTCACCTGGGAGGCGCACCGGCCTTGAGTCCCTCACGGAGGAGCTCCGGGAGCATAAAAGGAGAAGCGACTACAGTGAAGGACGAGAGAGGACCAGGCCTGGACTTTATTTTATGTTTTATTATGTTTGTGTGGCCGGCAGACGTCCGCGAGGGTCTGCCGGCATTACTTTTGTTTTGTTCTTTGTTTATTTTATATTAAAGTTTGGTTCAACGTTCGCCGGTTCCCGCCTCCTTCTTCCCACAACTACTAACCTTGTTACAATGACTTTAATGCACTTTTCCAAAAGGCTGTGTTTCCAAAGATTACAGTTCAGTCTCCATGTTATTGTTTACACAGTCGTCAAGGATCCGCAGAGTGAACGTTCATCGTTTTCAAAGGTCTCCATTCAAACTAAAACGGAATCTGCAGCGTTTTCGAAATGCTGGCGTAATGTAAACGACAGGCGTAACTGTAGCAAAACGTATGCGTTTTAAAACAAAAACACACTAGAGTAAACGGGGCCTAACTATGTTAGAATTGGTAAGATCTAATTCTGTGAATGAGTTATTTTCAAAAGTACTCAAAAATGTTAATGAAGTTACTGTATGCAATTTATGAATAAAAATCATTAAAAACTTGAATGAAAATTTGCTTCAAAATTAAATGAATTTAAAATATTAATATTTGAAAAACACCTTAATATTTTTAATATATATATATATATATATATATATATATATATATATATATATATATATATATATATATATATATATATATATATATATAAACTTTATTGAAAAAGAAATATATATTTTAGAGTAAGAGTTTCAAGTAAGAATTCTTTTTAGAGTAAGAATTTCAAGATTTCAAGCAGTAGAAAGGCAGGCAGAACCTGATTTTACCAAGTGCTACATGTTCCCGGATCAACATATTTGTTGATCCTGGAACAACATTTCAATCAACCAATCAGGATTGAGGGACAAGTTTCCAGTTTATGTCAAGTTTAGGCTTAAAACCAGGGTTAGGGGCTGCTGCACCATTCTTATTCACCTTTCATTTCCCTCTAATTTTAGGGATAACTTGTTGGTAGGATTAGGATTAGTGGTAGGGATAGGACTTCATTTTCGGACAGGAATGTTATTTATATAAAAAAATATTTTGACCCACGAACACATATAACTTTGCAAAATCAGGATGTGCAGAAAGGTATGCTATAATGAGAATACAGCAAATAAAATGCCAGTCCTTCATAAATGATTAACTGTGAAACAAAATCAAAGGAAAGATCAAACGAATGTGTTTCACAGACACTGTCTGTTAAAGTTATGCCATTAATATGTTCAGAAATGTTTCATGAGTCACACATAAAATACATATATAATTTTGGAATTCAGATTCTTCAAAGAACTTATATTATGATTTTTCAATGGACATTTCATCAGTATTCCATCCCCAAATACCTGGCTTTTTTCCTTTTATTATCTTTTTTTTTTTTGAAGTAAGATTATTCCCTACCAATTTTCAAAGACACAGACAGATATAGTGCCTGATCAACAGTTCAGCAGAAGGTGGAAGTGAGAAGGTGTCCTGGGGTGAAAGGAAAGCTTATATGATTGCCATTCACACTCACCTTCAAGCCAATGTCTCTCTCCTGATACGTCTCCAGGCGAAAGCTTCTGCATACTGAGAGCTGAAGGAAGCACACTGTGTTTGGCACCACAACAGCATATCTCTTTTGTTTTCTCTTATCTCGCCCTGTCTCTTCAATTCAAAGATTGAGAAAAGACAAGGGCACTCTAACTGAAGTAGAAGTCCTTTTGGTGATTGGCGCTTGAATAGAGACTGTGGCAAATAGAGATTGGAGATCTTTTTTAAGGTTGTGGAATGAAGAATGGTCAATGGGCAGACACAAAGTGCTGATCAATACACTGATATGGATCATAAAAGAGACAAGTCCACATAGACAAAGACAGCTCTCAAACCAAGTTCAAGAAAAAAAAAAAGAAAGAAAGAAATTTCAGTGCCTAACAATGGGTGAACATTTTTATATTCATCATGTCAGGTTTATGTCACTATCCAATAGGACGGCGTCACAATGGTTGACTAGTATCTGACTAGTGGCTCTACAACTCAAGTGGCAGGCCACTTCAACAAACACACACACACACACACACAGAAAAACTGTGAACCACCAAACACCCCAAATCTATGAAACTAACCCCAAATACAACTCATTGGAAAAAAAATCTACATACATTTTAGAAAAAAAAAAACAAAACAAAAAAAATATCATTGTACACAATTCAAGGCCGATTCCAGCTGAAAAGAACACTATAGAGACAGTAAAACACCCTTTCAGGACTTTTTTTCCCAAGACTTTTATTCTTTTTCGCAGAAATTATGATAAGGAGCAGAACTGGCGATTAAAGACATTTTGAGGGATCCTTACTGACCTTTGCATCATATAAGCAGGTCAATTTGTATGGCTTTTCTGATGTTTTGAAATTGTTTGGTACATCAATCATTGCTCAGGTACGAGCCTCATGAAACATGGGTCTCGATGAAAGAGATAAAATGGCATATTTGCTTCAGCAAAGCACATAACTCATTGGTGCTAATTTAATCAACTTTTGCCTGCATTGTGATTAGATTCCATGTTTTGGACGGCCACCTTGAACTTGAGAACGCGAGTACAGAATGATGCACCTGGTTTGAAACAGAAGATGTCTGACAATTAAGAGGCCTCTTTTTCCAACCCCTTCTCATAAATGCCGAATGCTCAAGACTTTTCCCTAGCGTCTTTATAGCTACAGTCACAGAGAATTTTGTTTTTCCATTCTATTTTATTTTAATGGCATCCGCAAACAGTGGATTTACTGTTGCAAAGCTGAAAGCAATACAATGCTTCAGAATCAAATTTAATAATAAATATATTTATATCTAAGCTGCAACTTTAATAATCTGGTTTATTTATATTTTTGTTTTGGCCAATAGAAGTTCTGAATAGCTAGTAACTTAAAGATTTAATTGGCTGGAGAGTGAAACGGTTAGAGGGTTAGTTCACCCAAAAATGAAAATAATATAATTTATTACTCACCCTCATGCCGTTCCACACCTGTAAGACCTTTAAAAATTAAGATATTTTTGTTGAAATCCAATGGCTTAGTGAGGCTTCCATAGGGAGCAATGACATTTCCTCTCTCAAGATCCATAAAGGTACTAAAAACATATTTAAATCAGTTCATGTGAGTACAGTGGTTCAATATTAATATTATAAAGCGACAAGAATATTTTATGTGCACCAAAAAAAAAAAAAAAAAAATGAAATAACAACTTATGTAGTGATGGCCGATTTCAAAACACTGCTTCAGGAAGCTTCGGAGCATTATGAATCTTTTGTGTCTAATCAGCGGTTCAGAGCACCAAAGTCATGTGATTTCAGCAGTTTGACATGCGATCCAAATCATGATTCGACACAAAAGATTCATAACGCTTAATGAAGCAGTGTTTTGAAATCGGACATCACTATATAAGTCGTAATTGAGTTTTTTGTTGCACCAAAAATATTCTTGTCGCTTTATAATATTAAAATTGAACCACTGTACTCACATGAACTGATTTAAATATGTTTTTAGTACATTAATGGATCTTGAGAGAGGAAATGTCATTGCTCCCTATGGAGGCCTCACTAAGCCATTGGATTTCAACAAAAATATCTTAATTTGTGTTCTGAAGATGAACGAAGGTCTTACGGGTGTGGAAAGGCATGAGGGTGAGTAATAGATGACATTATTTTCATTTTTTGGGTGTATTAACCCTTTAATTTCAAACCCTGACAAGATAGAGGATTAAACTTTTAGTGCCACTCCTATCAATGTACTTTGAAAGAGTCGCAAATCGCAAATCGTCCAAGAAGCAACTTAATATCATTTTGCCAAACATTTGCCACAGGCACATATTTTCAAACCAAATTCCCCAAACCAGTATATTTAATACAGGATTAAGGGTAAAATCAATAAGCGGCAGCTGTTAATGCAATCCACCAACTAATTGACTTTGAAAATATATGTAGTTCTTCTAGAGTTATATATGAATTATTCAAAAACTTTTGTGGGGTGGCTTTTTTCTAAAAAAAAAGATCCGGATCACCATCTTGTGATGGGTGAGCAACCAAGGGTTTTGCTCTCTGTCAACATGAGGAAGACAGAAAGGCAAATTACTATGCAAGACTGTGTTTAGAAGGTCGAACAGGAGATGAACTCCTGAAGACGCAATGCCACAGGGTCACCGCCTCTTTCAGTCCAAACCATATTATTTGAAAATATATTTTGCTGCATTTTGCTTAATTATTTAATTATTTTGTTTTAAACATAAAATCAAAAATTATTTTTATCAAAAAATAACAATTTAAATAATCATTACATTAATTCAATAACCATTTCAGTCATATCCGACTCTTGATAATTCTATGGCCAATATCTTGCCAAGACTGCTAATGAATTTTCATGGGGATGATTTTTCCAGGGTAGGTCTCTAGGTCTTTCTCCAACCCTCCCCATTACATGGCTTGGGGCTCACACACACATGCATTCACACCTACAGACAATTTAGCGTCTCCAGTTCACCTATACTGCATGTTTTATCGATTGGGCGGAAAATCATAGTAGCCAGAGGAAACCCACACAAACGCAGGGAGAACATGCAAACTCCACACAGAATAACCTCCTGCTTCCTTGCTGTGAGGTGACAGTGCTGTCCACCGAGCCACTGTGCCACCCTAAATAATAATAAATAGTTACAATTAATTATAAATTATGAATTAATTACGTATATATTCTCTTAAAACAAATCTTAAATGATTAGCTCACTTTCAAATAAAATTTTCCTGATAATTTACTCACCCCCATGTCAACCAAGATGTTCATGTCTTTCTTTCTTCAGTCGAAAAGAAAAGGTTTTTTATGAAAACATTCCAGGATTTTTCTCCTTATAGTGGACTTCAATGGCCTAAAAAAATGGTTGAAGGTCAAAATTAGTTTCAGTGCAGCTTCAAATGGCTTTAAATGATACCAGACGTGGAATAAATGTCATTTTAAAAAAAATGTTTAATGTATATGCTTTATATAAACAAATGATAGCTGGCACTGCGTTCGTTCTGTAAGTAGAATAGGGAAGGCGTAGGAAATACAGCATAAGCTTTTAGAAGAATACGAAAGTGCGGTTTTGGCGGATGTAAATGTATATGCTTTATATAAACAAATGATCGCTTTCATTTGTTTATATAAAGCATATACATTTACATTTTTTTTTCGAAAATGACCAATCGTTTCGCTAGATAAGACCTTTATTCCTCGTCTGGTATCGTTTAAAGCCCTTTGAAGCTGCACTGAAACTGTAATTTTGACCTTCAACCATTTGGAGGCCATTGAAGTCCACTATAAGGAGAATAATCTTGGAATGTTTTCATCAAAAACCTTAATTTCTTTTCGACTGATGAAAGAAGGAAATTGACATCTTGGATGACATGGGGGTGAGTAAATTATCAGGAAAATTTTATTTGAAAGTGAACTAATCCTTTAATATTATACACAATTTTGAGGTGATAATCTGGTTTTATGGATGGTTTAAATATCTAGAGTCATGAAACTCTATATAGCGCAGACTGATAGGTCATTTACATGCACTCGGCAAGAAATCATATCATTTCTACAACCTGATTGACCTCTTCAGCCAATGAGATTGCTTGCTCAACATTTATTTGCTCAACATTTAAATAGTCTGTTGTTCTCTGAAACTCGCCACCTGCCTAGATCTGCTACAGGATGTATGTATGTCTATTCATGCAGCAGCAGCAAATCTCACGTGCTCACAGCAGTACCTATTAGCATTAGCACATCTATACTTGCTCTACTAACATTATTAAAACTATTCTGAGTTGTCATGATTAAAGGTGCCAAAGAACATGTTTTCAAAAGATGTAATATAAGTCTTCACTGAATGTGCCTGAGAAGTTTCTGCTCAAAATATATCTGCCTATCATTATAAATGCACCGATTCAGGGTACGCGGCCCCTTTAAATCTCGTGCTCCACGCCCCAAGAGCTCGCGCTTGCCTTAAACACCATAAACAAAGTTCATACAGCTAATATAACCCTCAAAATGGATCTTTACAAAGTGTTCGTCATGCAGCACGTCTAATCGTGTAAGTACAGTGTTTATTTTGATGTTTACATTTGATTCTGAATGAGTTTGATAGTGCTCTGTGGCTAAAGCTAACATTATACACTGTTGGAGAGATTTATAAAGAATGTTGTGTTTATGCATTATACAGACTGCAAGTGTTTAATAATGAAAATAATGACGGCTCTTGTCTCCGTGAATACAGTAAGAAACGATGGTAACTTTAACCACATTTAACAGTACATTAGCAACATGCTAACGAAACATTTAGAAAGACAATTTACAAATATCACTAAAAATATCATGATATCATGGATCATGTCAGTTATTATTGCTCCATCTGCCATTTTTCGCTGTTGTCCTTGCTTGCTTACCTAGTCTGATTATTCTGCTGTGCACATCCAGACGTTAATATTGGCTGCCCTTGTCTAATGCATTGAACATGGGCTGGCATATGCAAATATTGGGGGCGTACATCCCAGTCGGTGTTATGTTGAGATTTGCCTGTTCTTTGGAGGTCGTTTAAACAAATGAAATTTACATAAGAAGGAGGAAACAATGGAGTTTGAGACTCACTGTATGTCATTTCCATGTACTGAACTCTTGTTATTCAACTATGTTGAGGTAAATTCAATTTTTGAATCTAGGGCACCTTTAAATATTTTTAATAAATACACAGCTGTGAAAGAGTAAACCACATGCTATATTCCACATCAGTGGCATACATGAAAATTAAAACCAATAATAATCATCATTACTTGCTGAGTAACTGAACTGCATACTTTAACAAGCTGACAAATTTGACAACTGGGAGTTTATTCACCTCAGACTGTCAGTAAGGCAAATAAACTCACTCTTCAGCAGACACACTCAATCTCATCCTAATCAATATTGATTCAGCAAACGGTTGCTTGACAGAGGAATCGTGGTATTTTCAAACACCAACATAACTCCTTCCAATATATAGAATCAGAGTTTAGAAATATATCTATCCATGATCTATTGATAAAATTGAAATCACTGCTGTCAAAATACAAAGTATCAATGCACAGAAGGCCCATCACATCAACATGCGTCAGAAAATTAGATAAAAGTTTCTAGCTCAAACATGCATAATAAACAGCTGAATTAACTTCATAAACTTCATTCTAGTCACAACCAATGTTTTTGGCATATGTTACCTGGATAAATGAATAATTCAGCCAACAATAAAAGTAGTCATCATTTACTCACACGTATGTCCTTCCAACCTTGCATTGTTTTCTTGCTTTTGTGAAACCCCCAGGGATCTTTTAGACAGTGTGTCTGAGCTTCTGTTTTGCATACAAGGAATTTACACTGCCATGCTCGAAAAAGGACAAAAAATATATACATTTATGGTGAATTTTAGTCCTTGTTTTGAGCTTGACAGCATACAATCAGCAGATCATCATTTGCTTTTTTTGGCTTATTGTTTAATATACAAATTAAATCCATTCAAAATAAAATAAATACTAGCTGCAACCTAAAAGCATCTCGGTGGATTTGCATATCCAGAAAAAAGAAGAAAAATAGAAGACAATTTTCAGTACCGCTATCACTATCAGTACCTTCACACATAGACTTGCAAAGCAGATCCGGGTAGAATGAGATGACAGATAACAGAAAGGCTGTGACACTGGCCATAATGGTGCATTGATATATTCATTCCAGCAAACAGTGCTGGAGTCATTTTGAATACTTATTTAGAGAAAATGAAGTCTTGCCGAAAACAGCTCCTGTGGAGAAAATGGATCACTGCCTGTCAGGGGCTGATTGTGCAGAATATTCGTGCATCTGGCTTGAGTGTCTCACTTTGCACTATTTGCCAGCGATGTGCTGTTTGCTGCAACTGGCCTGTAGACTGTGAAATATCTCATATTTAAAATGAATGTAACAACAGTGATAAACACTTGTTTTAATCAATTTATGTACTAATGTGTATATCTCAGATGAATGTAAAAACTTTTTCCATGTGTGATAGCCCAGGTGAGTTTTAGTGACAGAAATAGCATAAAGGCTTAGTAAATTGACTAATCAGAAGGGATTTTCAAATGATTCAACGTCAAATTAAATTCAATAAGTAGTTTCCGGAAATAGGCTAAAAGGCAAAATAAATTAGATTTACCTCTCCATAGATAAATAACCAGGTATTATTAAAGGTAACCTTTCCAACCAATTAGAAAGAAAGAAAGAAAGAAAGAAAGAAAGAAAGAAAGAAAGAAAGAAAGAAAGAAAGAAAGAAAGAAAGAAAGAAAGAAAGAAAGAAAGAAAGAAAGAAAGAACGTTTAAAATGTATAAATTAGTTAGTTATCTTAGAATGTACTAGGTTTCTTTATGTGAAAATGGTTGAAATTATGTTCCAAAAGGAGCTTTTGTATTTGCCAATATCCAGTGAAAGAGCCACAAAGCTAATATGGATGGAAATGGATTGTGATAGTACTGTGGCTCAGGCACTTGGCTTTCTGCTTTGGATGAGATAAGCAAAACTTCACAAGTGTGGTTTTGTGATTGCAGTTAACACATTATGGCAGCAGTCATTGTCTTCCAGCAGAGCTGGATTGATGCTTTGCGCTCTAAAATTTTGATTATAATTATCCGCAGCATGCTCAAGAAATGTTAAATAGGTTTTCAGCTGAATGCTTTCACATACTTATACAAATTCACTTGATTCACAGTGTCAGATGGTAAACAAATGAGCACAAACAAATACAACAACAGTTACACTTGCTCTTTCCTTAAATGTATTCACATGTCCAATTTCCTACAGAGTTGATAAGAATATTTGCTCTATGTAGCTAAATTTCCACTTACACCTGCACACCTGAAATGTGTGACACCTCTATGACATTACTGAACATTACATGAACTAGGGCTGTAGTCAAGTCCACCTTTGTCGAGACCATGTCCAAAGAGGTTCGAGTCCAAATGAGACAAACAAGACAGAGACAGAAAAAAAAGAATCCTCTTCAAGACCACGTACATAACTATTGATAATTCATGTGATGCGAGAGACAGCATATCTTCTATTTTAAGATAATTATTTTGCATTATTATTTGTAATGATCAAAAAGCATGTGCTGAGTAGCAACACTGCAGGATCAAATAAGGCAATTTTATTTACTTTAGGTATAGCACTTTCACTGAAGTCACATAAAGCTGAAGTGCAACTTCACATTTTCAGTCTTTTTTTATTATAGTGTAACAGTTACATTTTGGGCTACCAATGGAAAATGTAAAAAAAAAAAAAAAAAAAAAAAACAAGCAACACAGGTGTCACTAAAAAAATGACATGTTCCCATTCTTGAACATTACTCGTCCTAAAGAATCCATAGTAGGCCTACAAAGTAACTAAAACAATAAACCAGTGGGTTCTGCATACCCCCTCTCTTCCACTTAAACTGCTGCACCGTTTCCATTAAGGGACAATATTTTCCCCCTTAAACTGATTGTGCTTAAAGTGCTTTTTTACCTTTATAAATACCTTTATAAAATAAATAATGTTTTAAATTAAAAATGTCCAAAAGAGAAATAAGCAATGATGTTCAAATGAGTGATTATTTTAAATATTAAAATAAAACTACCAGTAGGTGGCGGTAAGTCACTGTCTTAATAAGTGAGTCATCAAGTCATTCATTCATTCTTTCATCCAGTAATTAAGCAAGTGGCGGTAGTTTTGAAAGGGTAATTGAATCATTGACTCACAGATTCGTTCACAAAACATCGATGCGGCGATTGTAATTTTCTTGGCTGGTTCCGATTTCAGATTTTTGATCTGCTGATACCTACTTTTGCAGATTCCGATTTTCTTTCTATGAACTATATTTGACAGCATATACAAAGAAAAATCTACTTTTCTTCAACGCAAAATTTTATTTTCATAAAGTAAAAAAAAAAAAAAACAAATAAAAAAATTTAAAACAACAGCACAAATAAATGCAATAGAATAGTGAGCTATAGTGAATAGTGAATAGTCAGGTTAAGTAGGTTTTTATTCAGGTAAGAAATACTACAGAAAAATAACATCCAGTGTTATTTTACATTGGTTACCTTAATTTCTGTGTTCATTATTGTAAATATTAAATACAGATTTATTCTTACCATTAAAGTTATAAAACATATTCAGTCAAGAGCAGAAAGTGATTTTCTTTGTCTTTTGTTCTTAAAATAACATGACAAACAGCAGCAGGAATATTGGACTGCTGTCCCTTTAAGAGTTTATGAATGGACCCAATACTATTACACAACATGCGTTCTCTTTCTTAGCTATTTAACGATCCAAAACTGACTGTTTATCTGAATAATCACCAAGACGGGCATTTTGACATAATTTTGTATGTATTTGACCTTTTAAGCGCAGTAAGTAACTCATTTTGGTACTTGTTACTCTGTTTGACTTCTGTCTCTGCTTGTTCACTCCACTAATATAGATCAGTGGTGCGCACACTTTTGGTGTGAGCACTGTGATGGAATTTTTGAACTAATTAATAATGAACTAACATTTCTTTTCTTCTACAGGCCTAATAATAATAATCTAACTTAGAAATAGAGAAACAGTCACTAGGACTGAGTGTTCTGATTCAGAAACATTCTGCTGTGCTGGCTAGACAGCATCCCTTTTGGGGATAAAAAATAGTCTTAGAGAGGTTGTTTTGACCTATTGATTAATCTGAACTATTAACCCTGAGACATTTTTTTGATGATCTTGTGATTCAGTTGTTCTAATCTAAATTTACTCCGGCAGTAAGTGGGACAGAGACTGACCTGCTGGACTCGGTCAAGACCAACTAGAACTTTTGGCAAATACCAATGAGTCTGAGACAAGTCCAAGACAACAGAAAAACCTCTCGAGTACTAATGCACTAACATGAACATTAACGTTTTAAACATGGATATTGTCACAGGACTGTGTAGTTTAGATCTGAATAATGATGCAGAATGAATGATTACCAAAGAATTACCAAAACACACTACACATAAACATATATGACACTGAACAATGAACTGAGGGTCTATTATTTTTAGACTATTACACTTTCCAACCCAGACACTGTTACAAAAGTATGCTGTTTCCTTTCAGTTTGTTGGTGCTTGCAGCAGTGGTCGCAATCTCTAAAGATCATTCAAACATCTGTTTTCATGAGTTTGCAGCCTGAAAGAATTTGCGCCTTCGGTGAGTGTGGGTGCACACAGCAGGCTGCACTAATCCCTGCTTTTTGTGGTGCGGTCATTTCCCCTATGCACTTCAGCACCAGAGAGAGAGCTAATTTTCCCTAAAAGAGCTTACACGGGTGTGACACTGCATCTTTTTAAAGACATCATTCCACCTGTGTGTTTCTGGATGCGATTGTTTCCTACTTTCGTTTGACGGCTATGATCACTGTTACACATGCCTGGGCATAAGCGTGCTGAGACTGGGTTCGTGGGTGGCTCATGTTCTCATAATGACAACATGACCACGTCGGTATGTTATTCATCTCACCTTTCTAGTTCCTCTTCTGGTGCACCAGAAAAGGGCTACTTTGGCCTGAGGTTCACAGTGAGGGCTACCCTGCCGAACCAATCTCCATGGGCCCCTCACTCCTCTAGCACATCACAAGCTGTAAGCTTCTGGATGGGATTGCTGGTCTTTCTCATGCGGGACTTAGCATTTCATTCAGGGCTTCAGCAAAGGATTAGATGTTGATCGCTTCATCAGAGAGAGGGCTGTTATGCTCTGGAAATAAAGATGCTGTTGAGCATCTCACTGTAAGGTTGAATCAGATTCAGAGTTGACAACCATGCTTTCCCAGACTGTGGAGGCACAGCGCGGCGCATAAATCACCTTGCCCCACCCCAGTGCTTTTTTTATGGATGTGCTTGTAAAACTTTGGCAGTATTTAAGCATATTGGTGCCAATATGGAACACCAAAAGTGCCAAAATCTGCGTACATTTTTTTCCTCTTACTACCCGCGATGGTCGGTCGGCAGTGCCACTAGCAGGCCGCCTCTGAGCCAGGACTGATGCAGGAACTGCGCATGGTTAATGACCACGATTTAAAGTCACAGTCCTCAGCCAGATGATGTCCTTCTTGGTGGTCCAGAAGTGCCCCCTGGCTAAACCTTGCAGAGGTGCGGGATGTCACTGAAACTTTTTCAAAGGCTCCTGGGGCATATGACATCTGCAGCTACAGTAACGCCATTAAGATTGCTTCATTTCAGGCCGCTTCAACACTGGCTTCACGGCCGAGTCCCGAGATGTGCGTGGCACACCGGGTTCCCATTACCCTATACTGTTGCCAAACCTTTGACCCTTGGTTGGACCCTTCTTTTCTACAAGTAGGAGTTCCCCCTTAGAACAAGTGTCCAGGCATGCTGTGGTTGCATGGATGCCTCTGTCACCGGCTAGGGGGCCATGTACAACGGGAATGCAGTTTCGGGTATTTGAAAGGGTTCTCAACTGCACTGGCACATCAACTCCCTTGAGTTGTTAGCATTATGTCTTCTGCTGGGCCAACTGAAAGTGCCGCTACAAGGCAAGCATGTTTTGGTCCATACAGACAAACTATCAGCACGGATGCACGGGCACACAGCTGGCACTGGGGCCTACGGAAGTATGCATTTCCCCTTGTGAGCCTTCTTGCACAGACACTGTGCAAAGTCAGGGAGGATTAGAAGCAGGTCTTGCTAGTTGCGCCCTATTGGCTCAACCGGACCTAGTTCCCAGAACTCATGCTCCTCATGACAACCCCTTCTGGTGGATTCCTCTGAGAAAGGATCTGCTCTCTCAGAGACAGGGCAACCATGGCCAGACCTCTGGAATCTCTACGTCTGGTCTCTGGATGGGACCCAGAGGACTTAAGCGATCTACCCCAGTCAGTGGTAGATCACTTCGCTTATGCCCTGAAGTGGAGCCGAGAAGACCCCCGGAGATGCCCGATCAGAGCTGTGCTTTTCTTCCTGCAAGAAGGGTTGGAGCGAAGGCTGTCTCCCTTCACCCTTAAAAGTGCATGTTGCCGCCATTGCCGCACATCATGACACATTTGATGGTAAGTCTGTTGGAAGGCACTCTTGATCATCAGGTTCCTTAGGGTGGCGAAAAGATTAAATCCTCCTTGCCCTTACTCTATACCCTCTTGGAATCTGTTTCTGGTGCTAATGGCACTTCAGAGACCCTCCTTCGAATATGTGCAGTCAGCTGAGTTAAAAATACTGTTAATGAAGACAGTACTCCTGGTTTCATTGGCTTCCATCAAGCATTTTTCAGTCGACGAAGCATGCTTGGAATTCAGCCCAGCTAACTCCTACGTTATCCTGAGACCCTGACCTGAATATGTGCCCAAGGTTCCCATCACTCCCTTCAGCAACCAAGTGGTGAACCTGCAAGAGCTGTCCCTAGAAGAGGCAGACCCAACTCTATCTTTGTTCTGTCACATCTGTTATGAAGGCCAGCAGAAGGGAAAGGCTGTCTCCAAGCAAAGGATGGCCCACTGGATAGTGGATGCCATTGCCTTAGCGTATCATTTCGGGTTGAGAGACTAGAAGTGTTGTTTCTTCCTCGATGACAGATATATGTAGAGCTGCAGGCTGGGCGACACCCAACACATTTGCTAGATTCTATAGCCTTCGTGTAGAGCCAGTATCCTCCTGTGTACTCTCCCTTAAAGGGATAGTTCACCCAAAAATGAAAATTTGATGTTTATCTGCTTACCCCCAGGGCACCCAAGATGTAGGTGACTTTGTTTCTTTAGTAGAACACAAATGATAATTTTTAACTCCAACTGTTGCCGTCCGTCAGCCGTATAATGTGGGTCAATGGGAACTTCTTTTATAAGAGTAAATAAAACTTGCATAGACAAATCCAAATTAAACCCTGCGGCTCATGATGACACATTGATGTCCTAAGACACGAAACGATCGGTTTGTGCGAGAAACCGAACAGTATATATATCATCGTTTTACCTCTAAAACACCACTATGTCCAACTGCATTCAGCATTCGCTTAGTAAGGTCTGATTGCGCTCTGACAACGGAAGTGATGTCTCGCGCTTATACTTCAATGAGCGCTGGACATTACTTCCATTGTCAGAGCGTGATCCGCAGGGTTTAACGCTACATCTTGGATGCGCTGGGGGTAAGCAGATAAACATCAAATTTTCAATCCCACATGTGTATTCTTCCGACGTAACGTCTCTGTTCCCTCCTTCAGAGAAGGGTTACATACGTAATCGCGATGTTTTCCACAATTTTCAAAATGCATGACTGCCTGCCAGGTTTATGTTTTAAAAAACGATCAAATATTTATTTATTTTTTTAAAACTACATGCATTAACTTTCAGATCATGATCCAACTCTGAAACACACAAACACACATAAACAACATCTTCCAAAGAATTAGTGAAAAGCGTGCCTTGAAAAGAGAGTGAAGGGCAGCTATTGTGACATGATCACAATGAGTCTGGAGGTAAACTCATCAACCAAGCCTTCCAATCCATAATCATCAGAGCAAAACTCACAGGATCACTTTCCTCAGGCTTAGATTAGTGTTATTAACAATTTTTTGCAATCCAAAGTAAGCATTGCCTCAGTAATCCTGAAGGCAGACATAAAATGTGCCAGACTGCTTCAGTGAGGCATTTGAACCATGAAGCCTAAATCCTACAAGTGAAGTCAAGTGCAGCTGCCTAAAGCTGTCAGCTAATGTGACAATGTGTGAAGTTGTAATGACAAAGTTTAAGTTTCACGAGTTGTTGCATAGATGTGAGTTTGCAGGAAAATGCAGGACACATGAGATATATATTTATTACTATTATACTATGTTAAATATGGCTTTACATTAGTTGGAAAGCCTATTTGCCATTACATTAAATGATAACATGTTTTAATAAGCTTTGTTAATTTTTACCGGCCTGCACTCCACTTGCCCAGGTTCGAGTGACACAATGTCATTTACAGGACCTTTTCATTCTGCGAGTAACAGGCTCATATGTAAAAATAACATTTTATAATAAAATACATTTCCTTCACACGTTTTTGAGTTTCAAACAGGTGGTTTCCATGCACTGCCATTATAAAACTTAGGAGCATCATAAATTATTCATTTAACTCCGATTGTATTCATCTGAAAGAAGAAAGTCATATTCACCTAAGATGGCTTGTGGGTTAGTACATCATGGGGTAATTTTCATTTTAAAGTGAAATAATCCTTTAAACGCATTTAACCGGATTCAGTGCATCTTGAAGATGTTTTTGTTGGATCTGATAGATCAGGATGTTCTTATCCAGTATGCATCTAGATGAAGTTCTGGCTGGTGTAGCTTAATGACTTATGATGAAGGTCACACTGATTCCTTCTCTCCATCCAGTCATCAGTAAAAAACTTTCTCTTTAGTACCACTGCATTGTTTTCTCCACACTAGCTACACTATGACGGCTGCGGGAATGGATTTGTAAATGATAGTATCATTTTTAATATCTTATTTCTTACTGTGGTATTGTAAATTCAGGGAAGAAAAAAATAATACAGACATGGTCACCCTAATAATCAGATAGAATATAAAGTATGCATATTTGGCGCTGGAGGGCTTCGAGCTCTGAATTTTGGCCCAAACATAGAGTACTCCCCCCATATCTCTGGTTAGGATAGTTAAATTTTACCTATCAAAGGTTTCAATACCATGAAAGCTGGTTTCGAGCCCTTTCCAAATCTGTTTTTTCTTCTTTCAAAGAAGTAAATGTTTGTAATTCAAGAGCACTTTGGAATATAGACCTAAGGTTTTTCTTGTTTTAAAGAAGAGACTTGTCAGATTAATGTAGAAGTGAAATAAATTAGGAAAGTGAGATAAAAAAAAAAGATGCAGAAGATTAAGTTTATGAAAATGTACAAATATCATTGTTTATATTTTATAATAATATATTACAAAACTTGTTTTACTCTTGAACTGCATGAAAATGTCAACATTAAAAGCCAAAAATGTCAACATTCCAAATTTTAGGTTGAAATATTTCAAAAATGAGCTTTCAGTAAGATTTTGTTTGGGCGCAGTACCAAACTTTTTCACTAGATGACATCCAAGCTCCATTACTGACAATTTTAGGGGGCCTCCATTTATTTGAGTGATCTGAACCATACATTCATACATTTTATGAAGTAGACATATTATTCAGAAGTAGTATGGGCAGTTTGGCAGTATTTGATTTGAATTCAACCTCTAATAAACATAATTAGAACACGTGTGTTCATTATAGCTGCGTTGTTCCCTTGTGCTCCACCTTCTCACAATAACACTGTATTAGAAAAAACAAAAAAAACAAAACAATGGCCTTTTTTTTTTTTTTTTTTTTTACCTGGGTGTGTTCTTAAACAGTTAAGACCGCTTTGCCACTATAAATCTGAAATGAAAGCTCAATTTTGACAAAACACTTTACTGAAACTTTACTGAAATCCTTCCATCGCTTTTCCCAGATCGCATATATATATATATATATATATATATATATATATATATATATATATATATATATCAGGTCCGTAGCCAGCCTATCGAAAGGGGGGTTTCTTTTTTTTTTCAAAAAGTGGACCTTTTTGCAGTTTTTCTCCGCCTTTTGTATTTAATTATGAGGTTCAAATACTCAATTTTGGTGACCTTTGTGCTGGATTAGCTTGTCTGCTGGTGTCTTAACTAGCACGCTTTTTCATGCACCTAAGATATTTATTGCATTGTTGTCAAATTGCTTCCTCATGTACCACCTTTGTCAGTCCATACACAGTTCTTAAAGGGTCATGAAACCCTAAACCTAAATTTCTGAGATTTTAACAGAGGTATGTGTGTTGAACACCATTGAAGACAATGTTAGCATCTGTTAGATTTAATAGTGGGGGGAAATGGTTAAATTTTAGTTTTTATACGCTATTTTCGTCTTCCGGGTTTAAAATCTTCATCCTGTCCACGCCACAGGCTTTGACGTGGCAGAGCACGATAGTGCTTTGATGACTCATCGGTGTTTCATAATTATTAACGAGACTGAGTTTTTTATCCAATGAGAAGACACTCTCTTAATTATTCATGACACCACGTGGATATTTCCAATGACGAGGACGGTTAACGGCACTAAACAGTGAGAGAGACTGACTGACTGACGGTGCGTGTCCGTTGGCGCAGAGCGAGCGGGTAAGCGCGAGTGTTTTCGGTTCATTCCTATGGAAGTTGAGCCGCGCGTAAGTTAAATGCTCTGGTCGCTTGCTCTGCTCCAGTCGACACGCAGACTGACTGACTGAGCGTGTTGCAGGTTCGGCACGTAGATTTATGCTATGTACGCAAGGTTTTTTTTAAGCGTTATTTTATTTTTATTTTTTCAAATATATGCATTATTGTGTGTATATAAACAACTATATATTTTATAATGACTGTAATTACACATGTACATTAATATGTTTTAAATAGAATTTCGATTACTGTAGGATATATGTAGCAGGGCATTCAGTAACTCTTGAAAAGATAAAAATAAAGTGTCAGTGTATTTCATTCGATTTTAACTTTTCTTTTTTTTTTTCTTTTTTAAATGTAGTATTTCCTCATGTTTTACCACTGATTTTTAGTGACAGTCGATATGCATGGGCTACTGGCGATGAGAGTTTCCCCCCCTCTCCTTTCCTCTCCTCTCCTCTCCTCTCCTCTCCTCTCCCCTCTTCTCACAGCCACCACGCCCATTTAAGTTGCATTTTTCAAAAAGATTGTGAGCTAGACTTGAGCGGAAAGAGGGGGGTTTCATGACCCTTTAAGTTTAAAGACCACACTAACAACAGAACAGATTTAATAAACTTTACTGAAATATTAATAATAATTATTTTCATCATCATTTCTTGACTCTCTGTCAATGCCTCTTTGCTTGTTGCTGTATTTGTCTTGACACTTATGCTAACCATGAGCTCAGAACGGATCATTAACGCTACAGACATAACACTCTCATATAGGCATCATAAATCAATATACTAATCATTCCAGATAATTTACCTCAAGCGGTCTGCTTTGAAGTTCTCAGAGGAATAAGACACGCACCGAAGGAAAAGCATTTCCATTGGCTCCAGTCTGCCGGTGTTGGCCAATCACAAAAGTCGATATTGCACAGACAATATCACTGAATATCCCACTATGTTTTATTATTATAATTACGCTACGGTTATATTGCTATTATATTGTAGACTATTGAGTGGATAAAATATAGAAATCCTTTTAATTAATATATATATATAAAATATAATAAATATATATTAAAATATAATAAATATATATTAAAAAAAAAAAAATATATATATATATATATATATATATATATATATATACAGGGGCGGACTGGCCATCGGGAGCACCGGGACATTTCCCGGTGGCCTGATGGTCATTCGCTGCCGCTGTGCTGTCGATCAGACTGACGTGCAATAGGCTGTATGCAACTGCGAATTAATTGACGCACTTATGAATCTTCGAATCAGAGCGATCGCGGAGTGAAAATGACACCACCACATGACCCAACATCAGCGAAGCACTGCCTAATTGGCTATATCCAGATGCAGGCTTTATCTTGAAAAATAGTGCAAAAAATGGAGCGTAAACGCAAAGGAGGAGCAGAGAGGGAACGCATAAAAAGGAGAAAAGCCCTGGCCACAGACGCAGCAAGTTGCTGCAAAATCCCAGCCATGTTCGCCGGTAAGGGAACAGGTCGGTCAGAATTACATTTACATAATATTTACCAGGGGTGGGGGAAAAAATCGATCCGTTCGGTTCTCCACACTCGGTTCGGCACGCGCTCGGACCGCTGTTCAACTTAAATCTGACGAAGCATCTGTAATATGGTTTAATATAAATAACACGTAAAACAATCAGGGTTCAGTTAATATATGTTTCTGTTGATGGATGAACATTCTGGGTTCCCAGACATTACAACAACATGAAAAAATAAATAAAACCGTGGACAAACCATTCACTCTTGTTAAATACGAACACTGTATCAGTGCATTCTCTTAAAGTGACAGTCTTTATATTAATTGAACAGCAACAACGAAGAAATCACTCACTGCTCTTGATTAAAAAGCTTTTGTAACTTTAATAAAGAATAATCTTTAATGCAATGCTGTTTTACATTATTACTTTATTCAATTTCTGTACCAAGTCAGTTTATTTTATTTGTATCTTTAATCTATTATATTTAATTGTGCTGTTTTTTGTAGTTAGAATATTCTAAATAATATGAGAAAATATATATATTTTTGAAAGTATAGTTTTTCCATAAATATAGCACATACAACGCCGTTGTAACAACGGTACCGAAACCGTGACTCTAAAACTATGAAACAAACCGAACCGTTTGTTTTGTGTTTGTGTTGTTTTTGTTTGTGTTTCTGATACTTTTGATATACTTGAGTTGAGCATTGGAAATATATAAAATATAAATATTTTAACATGTGAATATGTATCTTTTATTATCCCTTCTTAAAATGTGTAAGCCAATTTTATATTTGTCTTTGGTGTGGTAGTATAGATGGTCTATTCCTAGTGAGTTTTTGAGGGTTTATTTATTTATCCATTCATATTATGAATGGTAGTCTACCTGTTACATCAACTAACAGGGTTACCCTATAAGTTTAGCAGGCTGGTGGACACATGAATTTGGTGCAGCAGAGGTGGCCTGGGGTGGAGTCAAATTCCCGGCCTGATTTACTGTCCCAGTCCGCCACTGTGTATATATATATATATATATATATATATATAACCCCTCCCCCCCCCATCATTCAGAGGCGATGCTTCTTCACCGTTGCTTTGAAAAGTGTATTGCGAGAACTCTCTCTGAACTGCACGCGCGGCGCGGCACGCACACACACACACACACACACACACACACACACACACACACACACACACACACACACACACACACACACACACACACACACACACACACACACACACGCAAAGACTATAGAATAGTCTTAAAGGGACTTTACGTGAACCACCCGAACCCCCCTGCCTATGGGCATGGATATATATATATATAGTGCCCTCCACAAATATTGGCACCCTTAGTAAATATAAGCAAAGGCATCTGTGAAAAAAAAAACTACATTGTTTATCTTTTTGATCTTTAATTAAAAAAAAAATCACAAAGTTCTAACCTTTCATTGAAGGAAAAGAATTGAAAATGAGGGAAAAAGTTCATTATGAAATAAATATTTTTCTCCAATACATGTTTGCCACAATTATTGGCATCCCTAGAAATTCTCTGAAGTATATTCCCATTCACATTTACATTTTTTTGCACACCAGGGTGACTAGGAGCATGAAATTGTTGCACAGTGACAATTGTTGAGCATGAAACTGTTCCACGGGAGTTCAAATATGTGTAAACACAAAGGACAAATTCCCTTAATCATTCATCACAATGAGAAAAAACAAATAATAGTTCTGATGTGCAGCAAAAGATCGTTGAGCTTCAGAAAATAGAAAATGGGTATAAGAAAAAAGCTAACGCATTGAGAATCCCTATTTCCCCCATCAGGGAAATATAGTTTCAATCAACTAAAGATGTTACAAATCTGCCTGGAAGAGGACGTGTGTCTAAATCGTCCTAATGCACAGTGAGTAGGAGAGTTTGAGTGGCCAAAGACTCTTCAAGGATCACAGCTGTAGAATTGCAGAAATTGGTTGAGTCTTGAGTCTCAGAAAGCCTAAAAAATTATCAAACAGCACCTACATCCCCACAAGTTGTTCGGGAGGGTTTCAAGAAAAATCCTCTGCTGTCATCCAAAAACAATCTCCAGCATATTCAGTTGTCAGGCTTCAAACAGGCTGGAACTTCAAACGGGACCGGGACTTCAGACGGCTTCTGTGGTCAGATGAAACTAAAAAAATGCTTTTTGGCAGCAAACTCACCAGATGGGTTTGGTGCACACATGGATAAAAAGTGCCCCATGCCCACGGTTAAATATACTGCTGGATCTTTAATGCTGTGAGCATATTTTTCTGCTGGAGGTCCTGGACATCTTGTTCAGATACATGGCATCATGGATTCTATCAAATACCAACAGATAAAAAATCAAAACCTGACCACTTCTGCTAGAAATCCAATAATGGGCTGTGGTTGGATCGTCCAGGACAATGATCCAAAACAAACATCAAAACCAACACAAAAATGAGTCACTGAGCACGAAATGAAGCTTCTGCCATGGTCTTCCCAGTACCCTGACCTGAACCCTAAAGAAAATGAGTGGAGTGAACTGAAGAGAAGAAGCACCAACATGGAGCTGGAATCTGAAGGATCTGGAGAGATTCTGTATGAAGGAATGGTCTCTGATCTCTCCTCAGGCATTCTCCAAACTCATCAGGCATTATAGAAGAAGACTCAGAGCTGTTATCTTGGGAAAAGGACATTGCAATAATTGGGTGCCAATAATTGTGGCCAACATGAACTAGAGATAAACATTTATTTCATAATGAGCTTTTCCACCCATTTTCAATTCTTTTCCTTCAATGAAAGGTTAGAATTTTGTGAATTTTTTTAATGAAAGATCAAAAAGATAAACAATGCAGATTTTTTTCACAGCCGCCTTTGCTCATATTTACTATGGGTGCCAATATTTGGGTGCCAGTATGTATATATATATATATATATATACATATACAGCTATGGAAAAAATTAAGAGACCACTTAACATTGATTTCTGAACTTGGAGTGGTCTCTTAATTTTTTCCATAGCTGTATATAACAATCCCTGCACATAGCACACAAACATTGCGGAGATGTGTATTTGATTTTTCATCTTGAATATGTATGTTTTAAAGCATTTGCTCCTGCCAGATGTTATATAGACATTTAGAAAATGTCTTAAAGATATTTATGATTTAGATTATGTAAAACTGCTTTTTAAAAGATCTTTATCAGATGTTTGTACACAACAGATGTTTAAACCTTGACGTACGTGTGCTATCAGTTCTACTTAATAGTGAGAAATTGAGCTGGTTTGGGAAAGCTTCATCAAAAAACAGCATACAGCGTTAGTAAGATTATCTTAAGTGCATGATTAGAAACATTACCGGGAAGGCTTGCTACAATTAGATTTCAAAGAACACTCACACTACTTCAAGCTGAATGTATACGACATAAAACAGATGTTCTTTTAACATCTCCAGTCCAAGGCTGCCCATTATGTGCATCATTCATTCATGTTTAAAAAAAAAAAAAAAAAGAGTCTCTATTGACTGCTTTTTCTGGTTTGTCAGTGGTACACAAAGCCCTCAAACAGATAAGTATTTGTCACCCACCAGCTTCTCAAAGAGTTTCATCTGAACTGACAATGAAAATAAAAATGTCCCCAGGCTTAAATGAGGGTCTTCTAAAGGCTGAAAAAGATGTTCATGCTTCTGGCTTCCCATAATCACCTTTACACATCATATAAATTGGGGGCATATGGATCCCACAAGATCTAACCGGCTCAAAATACACATATTCAGCATGCCAGCCACTAATGGAGAGAAGGAACGTGATGAGGGGGCAGCCGTAAGGAGCGAGCAAGATGCAGCGTTGATCGAAATGGAAAGCCAGCACAGTCGCAGCAGCCGTTAATGAAACATATAACCAGCAGACTGAGCTCTGAATGCTATTGATTGGAATGTAGAATATATAAAATGCCTATTGAGCCAGTGAACAACTGTGAGTGAGCTACGTTGCAAGACCAGATTCTGCCCAAATGCATGTTTTCTCTTGAGCTGCAATATTTTTCCACACTCTCACTTCATTTTAATGCATCTTAAATAGCTTATCACATCATTCTCAGTCACATCATTCTCACTTAATGGTCCATCTGGCTTTAATTAACTAAGTTTTTTACTGGCTGGCTACACTTAATGGTGTCTGCAGGATTCTCGTTCATGGTACACAGAAGAGCACATCGAGGTGGCACTAATGTTTTAAAGGGGCGGTTGCATGCGATTTCACTTTTTTAACTTCAGTTAGTGTGTAATGTTGCTGCTTGAGCATAAACAGAATCTGCAAAGTTACAGCGCTGAAAGTTCAATGCAAACGGAGATATTGTCTTTTAAAGTTATGGCATTTTATTGCCTACAAAAACGGGTGGTTTGGACTACAACAAGCTTCTTCCCGGGTTGGTGACATCATAAACCCTTGCTATTAACATAAACACTGCCCCCGGGAACACGCAACAAAGTGGGCGAGGCCATGTAGCGCAGCATAATGAAAGCGGAAGAGTTGTTTACACCGAACGCGAGCTGTGCGACGCGACGCGTCAAAAGATATAGAACCCATTATTATCTGTGATATTTTCTACACTGGATGCCGTGCTGAAGACAGATTCCTGAATCTACATGAGTTTAATGCTGGATTTACACAAAGACTTTTACTGAAAGATGAAGCAGTTCCCACTTTAAAAGCAGAAGCTGCTGTTTATCAGCCCCAAACTGTAAGTACGTTTTATTGTTTGTCTTTTAAACGTAATGTTATAGTTCTGTTGCTATTTTTAATGCATCTAGGACGTATACAAAGAGCAACTCGTTTTTGCAAGCCAGCTAAATTCTAGTGCAACAAACTTCTATGTTCATAGACAAAAATGCGACTATTCAGGCATGTATTTACTACAGGAAAGCTTTAATCAGGATAAAACTGTATATTGAAAGCTAACAAACAGCAGTGACAGCTTATCTAAACACTTTGACACAAATACTAAATGAAATACCATTCATAAACATCCTTCAAAAGCCGCGATTGCAGAGGTTCTACTTTTTCCTCTTCATCTGGGTCTGATTCGGCTCAATTTGATACAGCAATGTAGGCGCTATTATTTACTTTCCACCTAAGCGCGTAACTACGAATGGTAAGGGGCGTGGCGTTTCCGGACGCTTCAGCGAATCACGACAGACTGGGCCAGCTACCAACCTGCTGACCAATCTGAGCACATTGCGTATGTCGGAGGGAGTGGCTTCATAGAAGCAGGAAGTCAAACGAGCCGTTCATATGACAGTGGAAACAGAGGTGTAGAATTAAGATAAAATATATGAAAAATACAGCATTTAAAAAAAAAAACGAAGCATTAAGACATGTTAAACTGTGCCCCCAAAACACAATCAAGCCTAGAAAAAAAACATGTAACCCCCCCTTTAACATAAGAATCACAACCCAGAGACACAATGTATCACACTCTCCAAAGTTGATTTTCATGCAAATTCAACAGAAAACAAAAATAGAGCTCTGATTGTCATGACGACAGCTAAGTTATCAACCAGAGCTGCTTCCCACATCAGTCAACAGGAAGCCTACTGTAGCCTACTAGTAAAACTACAGAAATAATTTGTTGATTTCGGTACACACTGTGAAAGAGTAGGAAATTGGATGCAGAGCTAGGCTTATGAGTTTAAAGCCCCCAATACTTTTTTTTCTAGTCTAAAACCATTTTTTTCCCCAATGAGAAGCTTTTGATTACTTTTTCTTGATTAGTTTAACATTATCTACGTCAAAGAGTGCTATAGATCAACCATGGTAATTTGTTAAGTGCTTTTCTGTGCAAATGCCTCAAGCTGAACCTTTCGTTTGAAATGTTAACATGAAAAACAACTCATTTTGCATAAATGGACAAAGGCAAAAGACAGTGAGAAAAATCCGCCTTTCCTTGTCCTGAAAGTATAAGAAAGTATGAACTTGGGCTGTACGAACAAATGCAGAATGTGTTCATTACGTTATCACTTTGATTAATGAGCACTACAGACAAATGAGACACACCGGTTTAATGCTTTAAAAAAAAAAGCATGCATATCTGTCCATTGATTCTTCTTTGAGGGTTCAGTTTTCTTCTTTTTCACTTCTAAGAACACATTACAATTTTCTACCTGAATGACTTTTTCTTCTGAGGAACATAAAAGGTATTTCTGAGAAATGTTTTTTTTTCTCCATGCATTTCAACTCAATGATTCAACGGTTTGGTTAACTACATTCTTCAAAATATCTTAACATTTTTTTTTTTTTTTTTTTTTTTTTGCATTCCACAGAATAAATAAATAAATACAGTACAGGCCAGATTGACATGCCAGATTTGTGTGCTGCCAAATGCTGCTGTAATGTCCACAGCAGAAAAAAATGTTGACATTTAATTAGTTTGACAGACATGTAGCCCATTTCTCTTTTACCATGGCCAGCAGAATTTGTGTGTAAAAATCCAAAGTAAAATACAGCTCTGTCTGGGTTGATCACTGTCAGAATCTTTTTTTTTTTTTATCCTTCTCTTTTATGACCTGCTGAACTAACCAACCCTTTCCATTTTCTTTAGAGAACTTCATTCTCTAATATCTTATTGATCTTACATTTAATGACCCATTAAACCCATTAAAAACCTGGAATTTCACTGCCCAAACCTTGGCGACCACCAGCTCTTGGAGGATCGCTCTTTATAACATCTCTCCATTCTCTTTTACTTCTCTGCATTTGTACTTCTGCTCTAGAATCAAACTGAGTGAACCCCTAAAAACATGAACTGCTTACCTTTCTTTTGGCCCGCAGTTGGCCCTGATAGTTGTCTGATGAGTCACCAGGAATCTCTCCTCCCCAAAGAGTCAACCCAACAATAGTGTAGTTAATGCCCATGACCACCAGGGGCAGAACATACACCAGCATTGCCACGATTATATGATACCTGTAAACAGAGAGAGAGAGAGATAAAGCTCAGTGCATTTGCTGTGACAAACAAGGGATTCACTAAGCAAGCATCACTTGCACACTCTGTGATACTTACTTTTTGTTTTATGAATGTTGTTTGTCTGACTGTATTCAACTCCAAGAGAATTTGGGAAAAGTCCAATGAGGCCAAAAATATCTGAGACAGCCAGATCTCTGACTCTGTCAGAGGCTAAATAGTCAAAATTGTGGCACAAATCCAACAGTGTGGTTTCGAATTTATTCACAATTTCTTGTCTTGAATCCAACCTTACAGTTCTGCAATAACTTGAAGAAATAATGCAATCTCAAACTTGACAGATTACTCAGATACAGATTCTGGACTGCAATCAAAAAACTTGTGAATGTTGAACTTGAATGTTGAATCAAAAAACTTGTGACTGTTGACACTGACAATATTTCCATACAACAGCAATGTGCAAACTTAATAGAAAACATGATTTAAAAAAAAAAAGAAAGAAAGAAAAGATTTTATATTATTATTTTTGTTAATAATAACACTATATTAATCATTTTGTATTATTATTGAGAACTACTACTACTACTATTATAAATATAAAAAAAAAAATGTGCATGCATATTTAAATAGCTCTCACATGAAAGGGTCCTCTGAAGGTCTCGGCCAGGCAACGTAGCAGAGTGTACGCTTGGGTAATTTTTTGATGGTTGAAAAGAAACACAGTGGAAAGGCCAAAACCACAGCCAGCACCCAAATACACACAATGATCACCTTAGTGGCTGTGGCTGAGAGTCGTGGTTTCAGGGGATGGATGATGGCCATGTACCTGTACAACACATACAGATAATTGTTCAGTCTCATGCCACACACATAGTCTGAAAAAGCTTCAAATAACATCAGTATGATGAAACATCAAAGACAGATTGCAGTTGAGCAGTTTTCAATTTATAGGTTGTGTGATGATCTAATAGCTGATTAATAATTGGGCATTCATTTCTGTTCTGTTGAAGGTGTGAGCTAAATTTTTCTGTCAGATGCTACACAAGAGTTCAACCTGCCAAGTACATACAACATTTCATAACAGAAGGGTAACATGAAGAATTTAATTCTCACTCCAAGCCTTCTTTTAATCATTTGGAAACAATGATTAATCATACGCCATTGATTACTTCTGAACTCCATAATGTGGGTCTAGCCTCTGTGCTTACCATATTCACAGTCATTCAAGAGTGATAATAGGCCATTTGCTTTAATGATTCCCTCATTGTAAGCAGTGAACGGCTTGTCAGACAATCAGTTACTCTTGGGCAGAGAAGGCTATTTACGGGATATGGACAGCATGGATGTCAAAGCACATACTGTGTGAGCATCTTGGATAAACAACAGTAAAGACTACGGAATTGTACAGTGTATTAATTATAAAAGTCATGAATATAAATACTGTACCCGCATGTGTCTAGTAAACATTCACAAATGTAGATTAATTAATATATTGCTGTTAAATACAGCTAATTATGTCATGCTGTGATGTGTTGAGGCAAGTTTCCACAATCACACAAGCAGGCACATTTTATGAAAACAATGCAATTTGGCATCCCATTACTTTTTTAAAACATTAAAGGCACAAATCCTATTGTTTTTCTTTGATTTACAAAAAAATAAAAAATAAAAAAATCAAAGTTTATGAGTAAGAATAAAATAACATTTGATCTCAAACTAACAAGCAATGGCTTAGAAACCTCTTAATTTATGCTAATTTTGCAAACGTGTTACTTGTATCGCGTCGTGTCTAACAACGCCCTTCAGCCGTGAATTATTCACGATATAGCACAGCCTCTCATACCACATTGCTTTTATAAAACGGTTACCACACAATACAAATATTAAAGCCAAAAAATATGTATCAATGCAACTTTCATGAAGTAAAATCACTTAAAAGCCTTCCTTCCGCCAGAAAAAAATAGTCCCTGACCGTGAACAGCAACAGAAGTTACATTATTACGCCATTAGATGGAGGCAAACACTTTATGCGTCTTTATGAGTGTGTCAGTCAGTAGCAAAGACTTTTACATTGAAAAGACTGAATTGTTGTGAACACGGGACAAGACGCAACTGACAAATGCTTTGACTAGCGACTGTCAGTCACGGGAAAACCTGTTAAAAGGACAAGATAATACATTGGACGTATATATATATATTATATATATATATATATATATATATATATATATATATATATATATATATATATATATATATATATATATGATTTCAAATTACATGAAAAAAACAGTACTAAGGTGATCCACATTACACATTTTAGGTAATATAATCAGACTATTTTTTTAATTACTTTTGACCTAACTCGTTTATCACATTGTTGTAATGTTGAGGAATGTTGACAAAACCCTTCTTAAAAATGAAATTATCTATGTAAATCCAGTGGTCAAATACTCTGTGGCCTCTCAATTTTCCATGTAATTATAGCCACCTGACTTGTGGCTGGTCTGTGTGTGCAATTTCACAATACTAGAAGACTTTCTGAATGTATATAAACAATATAATTATTAATATAATCAATAAAAAGTAGTCTGATTACACGTATGTTAAAATGTCATATAAACTAATTACAAGTACATTTTTGGAATCTGATTAAATAACCCAGATTACATGTAATCATCTGCTACCCGACACCGTATACACATATAGTACATACATACATACAGTCAAACCAAAAATTATTCAGAGATATATTTTCTTATATATTTTTACTAGTGGGTGCAGGACACTATAGTTCATATATGTAAGTGAGGATAGCAAAATAAAGTAAACTGACATATTAGACCCAAAAATTCTTCATACAGTGGACTACCAGTAAAATTTATAAAAATTTGGAACCAAAACTTATTCAGACACTGACCATGTTTTGCTTGAGTGTTATCTGACATAATTAAGATTATTATTTCTGACAAAGTTTAACTCTGAGATCTTGTCATAATTTATTAAACTATAGTGAATAAACTGTATTAAATGAATGAAATGTTCAAGGTGTCTGAATATTTTTTGGTTTGACTGTACATACACACCAATACATATCACATACACACCAGAGCATTTGATGTTAGCTATTTGAGAGTTTCAAGCCCTATTGTGTACTCTCTTCGTGGAAAACATCAGCTAAATGTAAAATAAGTCACCTAAATAACATCACATTCAAGTGTAATGCCACTGATGACAAACTGTTTGAACTGAGATTGAACCTAATGGCCTCCACTATTCGTCAAAAATGTTGCACATAATAGTTTCATTAAAGTTTCATAAACCAACAAATGGACCAAAATGAGGTTTTTGTCAGCAATGCCATCTCTCTGACAGGAAAATTAAACATTTATTATACTGGAAATACTGTCTGGGCAAGTGGTGTCAGCACAAATCTCACACTTTCCTCCAAAAGCAACTGCAAGCACACTGACCCACTGCAAATTCCTGCAGTCGTCACAATTGCTCTGTACATATAAGAGTAGCGACTGCCTACCAGCAAAACAACAGTAACAGCAAATGTGGGTTGTGAAATACGTAGCCTGGAGCCATGAGCACTATTTGACATTTTGAGCACAGGAAATAGCTGTGAAGAACACTTGAACTGAATTTGGTTTTCCATTGTCTGATATAATTCCCCTCTTGCAGTAACTAAGTTTTGGTTGCTAATGCGTACTGGTAGCAAAAAACAACAACGCCCTTTTCCATTCCATACAATAAAGGGTTACTTATTTCACACATTTTGTTGTTGTTTTTATTCCCCGAGGTTCACTTAATAATATTAGTAAAGGTTCTGTGGGCCAAATCAGTCATAATATAGCTTTTTATGACCATATGTTTCATCCTTCAGTATCAAATGTAAGACTACATTAGACTGACAGGATCTGGAAAAAAGCTGAAATGTGCAGCGCAGACTGTTCATATCAAACTGACTTGATTAGGGACCTTGAAAAAGAATATGAATCCTTGAAAATATGAATCAAATCACTTTTAGTTTTAATAAACATTTAATAAATGTTTTCACAGAATTTTAGATTTGGATTAGAATTAGTAATTTTTAGATTTTTAATCTCAAAATATCAAATGAAAGATTGATTTGACTATGATAGGACCTTTTTAATTGAATTGACTGTACCTCTGCTTTCACAGTATTGTTTATGAAAGCCATGTCATTTTTTGCTACAGTTACATCCTCAAAACAAATCCAATTTTCAGAATCAATCAGTATCATATCAGAATTGTAATGCAAAGTGATTCAGATCATCAATTGCCAAATCATCTTTTAAGCATATCTGAACTTATACATATGGAAAACAAGCGAGAAACAGTTGACTGAATATAGCTTCTGTTGATTTTAGAGTGATCTCCATTCATATTAATGAGCATTATATCTGATGATCCTGACATTTAACTAGAAGTCATAGGGGTCAACCCTAGAGAGAAACACAAGCTTCAGGTATCAGTCTTAAACATACTCAAAAGTTATGCTGCTTCCATTATTTTCACTAGTGCAATGTGACAATTCACTTTCTGACATGACTTCCACTGAAAGGACACAGAAAAAGAGTGATGTCTGTCAAATATACAGCTCTTGCACTCATTGTACAGCATTGCATAACTCTGACATTTGTCTTTCATTTATTCCAGAATTCATACAGCTCATAATGGCATCAAAAATAATTTACCTAAGTAAGTACCCAAATACACTGATATTTGCACATTGTGCTGAACTAATCGTCCATATCTGGAAGGTTACTGATGAAGTTCAAAAGTCCCATTTAATATGCATTATGTTCACATTATTTAGTTAGTGAGATTATTGTCTGAGATGTCTAATCAGAGGAAATAACAGCAGGGTGCTGAGAGCAAAATAATGATTAGATGGCACAGCGTGATATCTTAAAGGGGTGAGAAGGCAGCAATCTTCTCAAAAAATAAATAAATAAATAAAGATTTTCACATTTACCTACGCAGATTATGCATTCTAAAGATCTGGGCGGGAAACAAAGACTTCTTAAAAGTTCCAAAACATTGCTTGTGGCAAAATGACTTGACTCAAACAGCACTGTGACTCTCTGAAATATTTAGTATTCAGTACCTTGTGGCTTCTATTTCAGTTCTCCTATCAGTTGCACTCATTCACATTAGTTTGGACTGTTCTTTTTAAAATCTCGATTTCAAATAACTGCATCTGATTAGAGGCAAGGACGGATCAAGATCAATGAGCGCTAGCCATTGAAGCACAAGCTCTCTGGTAGTGCTAAATGCAAACTATTTGTCTCTCTCTGTTGATTCTGTTTATGGAGAGAAGAATTAATTTACAAGTCAATTGGTGCGCATTCATTTCGCTGTCTAATAAGTTTGGGCAAAATTAATTTTATGGTGCACAGTAAAAAAAATAAAAAGCCAATGAGGCGACCTGCTTAATGTAAAATAAAAGTTTTATTAGGCTACTGTACATGATTTTTTCAAAAGTAATAAGCATTTCTTTAGAAGTAAGGCCATTTTAATGAGCGAAAAATTACTAAGTGCTTCTTCACTGTGACAAATTCTGCTTGGCAACCTAATGTTTTAAAGGGGTCATGAATTAAGAAATTAAAATTTCTTTGATCTTTTGACATACACACAGTGTATGCGAGTTTAAATGTGCTAAAGAGGATGTTTTGTTTATACATTTTTGCAATATTACTTGACTAACTATCTTTACTAACTGATAAAAGACTATTCATTAGGTGCACTGAAAGGAATAATATTAATATACATCATCTGTGCATGAGGTAGGGCCTTAAAAACATCAGCCAATCATTTACGCGATCATCGCATAAGCGATTGGCCCTCTGGCTTGTCAATCACTACCGTGACGTTCCTTGTGAGAGACGAGTGCGGCTGCGCGCTCCAGTAACTTTCCACACTCCACAGGCGCCGCATGCATGTTTGAGTCCGACATAATGAATCCAAATGAGTCCGACATAATGAATCCAAAAAACACGACACAGCGAATGCCGGTGGTAAACACTCGTTTTCCAATACTCATGCACGAGTTTTGGGAGGTGTTCCCTCGAAATGAGCTGTGAAGGAGGGGGGCTGTTCTTACGCATGTGCTCATTTCAAAAACTCACTAACAGTCTTTGGATTCTCAGTCGACGAAAAAATCCTCTCTATCACCTTTAACAGTGACTGAGTTCTGGATTCCCGGCAAAACTCCCGTTATAATCAATGACGCTGTCTACACTGCACACTGAATCTCTTATTTGCACTGTTGGTTCTGACGAAGTTGCAATGACGAGATCACTGCATTCATTCATTCTCTGTCATCGGCTACAATGCTTATTGCTGCAAACTTTCATACGACGGGAATAGATCTAAATATAAAGCTACAATCAACACTTTTCATGATAAGTTAATCTCGACAGCTGTAGTAGTAAAAAAGTAGCGAAACATTTCGAGAGAGTTCCACATGTAACACTAGTGTTTATATGCACAGATGTTAGCCAATCACAGCAGTGGGCGTTTACATTACAGTCTCACAGCCGACACGCCCCTTCCAACAGAGCGTTCTAATCAGAGGGCTAAAATCAGGGTAGAAAAATGGCCTTTTATTCCTAAATTATGACAATTTTTAATGTAAGAATCATACTAACGTTATAAGTGCACCTCAGGAAACATTGTAAAATAATACCAAAAATGCAGTTCATAACCCCTTTAAAGAATACCACTGATTTATCATCAAAACCGAATCAATTAAATTTTGAGCTTTTCAATTCGGGCTAAGAAGAATTATGCCATAAATTATTGCTTAAGAATATTGTTTCAATTGCGCCAGTGATTTCATTTCCATGAAAAGAATGAATGTGCATCTGTCTCAAAGACACCCCCTGAAGGTGCTGTAGTTAAGTTAGCAGAGCTCAACGATCCACAATCATTGTGCAGCCATCCACTTCAAGTCAACCATTCTGCGTAAGCAGGGACTGCCTGAGGCACTTTTCCTAGTAAAGAAAAATGACAGGCACACATGGAATACAAACAAATATCAAAATATACATAAATAACTGTTTAAACCAATCTGAATCTGTCAAATCTATATGAATCCATATCAAAGGACAGACTTAAAGTGCATATAACTCTTCCCGAGACTTTAAAAAAGAAAAAAGTATCATTAAAAGGCTGAAAATCATGGGACAAATTGTCACTCACATGAGATCACAGCAATAGCAAACCACTGCAACGATCTAACAATCCAATCAAGTCCAAGTCCTGCCCTATATTTTGCCTTGGTCAAGAAGCCGTTTCACTCAGATATACGTCACAATAGGTAAGAAAAGTCTATCGCAACTTCTGTTTCAACTTTAATCAACATGCAGAAAGCCATTTTGTCGTCATGTGACAAAAAAAGAAGTTGACCTTCAATTTGATTATTTACAATAATGCTAATATAACAATAAGAATAATATATTTGTCCTTTTATGAAAAAAATGTTTTTGGTTAAAGGTGCAATATGTAATATTTTCTGTCCGCTAGAGGTCGCTAGAGGCCTATTCAAAACAAAGGCGTAGCTAGATGACACCGAGTTTGAGAGCGGAATCTTGGGACATGTGGTCTCCACATCACAGCCAGTGGAAAATAATCAGTATAGGACTCAGGCAGAAATCATGTTCATGGATGCGATTATTAACATTACTGTAGTATGAAGCAGAGCAGGACCGAGTGTTGTGGGAGCTGAACGAGTCGGCTGGAGCAATTATGCAACACATGCCACGAGCAGCGGAACTTTTATTATGCCGCGTCTTTGGTGTTTCCATGGTTTTTACAAATTAAAATGGGAAACCGAGGGTAGCGCGGGAATGACGCAATTGACAAGCGACTCCTCACACGTCCCGGAGACTTGGTTAAAATTGCAATTTTCTCATGATTTACAAATAGTTGGAAACATTTGGGATATTGTAAGTACTCAAGTGAACAAAATATATAACACTGGCCTAGTGGTTTTTGGATATTTTACTGCAACATTCTTACATATTGCACCTTTAAATGGAGCAAGATGTTGCAAAATACATTAAATTTGTTCAAATTAAATAAAATGTTTATATTTTTTTAATATTTTGATCGATGGTTATACTACACTTTAGAATTAGTTTTTTTCCACATGAAACCCTTATATTAAGAAATGCTGCATTTAAATGTATTGCTGGGTTTTGTGTGTCTGATCCTGCACTTCCAACTTCCAAATGAATGACAGCATGCATTAAAACAACATTTATTGAGTTCTCGCAGTGATTTAATGTTAACTTCACATGTACTCTACCTGTCGACTGCTATTGCGCTCATGGAGTAAATGCTCGCAAACACTGAGGTGACGGGGAAAAAGTTGTGAAATTTGCAGTAGGCTTCTCCAAAATACCAATCACCGTGCGTGGCATAAACAAAATTAATCAAAGTGTTGAAAGCGGCCATCGATGCGTCTGAAAACGCCAGGTTGAGCAGAAAGTAATTGGTGACGGTTCGCATCCGCTTGTGAGCCAAAATGATCCACATGACGATCAGATTCCCGAACACCGCGATCGCTAGGATGGAGCTGTACGCCACAGACCAGAGCGCGACGCGCCACGGCGGCTGCACGAACTGGTTTGTAAAGTTCCCAGTTAGGTTAGATCCATTTTGTGGCGGTGCCATGGCGAAAATGTCCAGAAATCTTCTGATATAAAATATCTGAAGTGGACTGGAGACCACGCGCGACGCACACTGTTCCAAATGCGCGCGAGAGAGTCCTTTGCTCAAGCGGAAAACGGCAACATGTCACTTAGAAATGGTCGATTTGGTGGGAATCGATGCCAAATTGACCTGCTGACAAATTCTCTAGTCTTCTCTATCGACACGTAAATCGCTTCTAAGTTCTTAAAAGCGCGTGATTGTCTCTTGACTCCTGTTGAACGCATCCACGAGCGCAACACACTCTGTAGTCTGATGCAGCGCCGTGCACAATGTGACAAGTGGACTAACTAGTGCTGCTGGGAGAGAGCGTGATCGATTGATTCACGGTGTAGAGTTAAAGTACAGACAAGGACAAATTGGACTGAATCCTGAATTGAATCAATAAGTAAAATACATTTACTAAACAGCTAGGTCAGTGCCCAGTAGTTCAGAAAAAAAAAAAAAAAAAAAAAAAAAAAACCAGCATCTATAGGCAGATGCTGTTGTGCACACACACATAAAAAATTGTTATATTCCATCATATATGGGCCATGATCTTTATTTTATGTGCATTATTACAGCATTATTTAAAAAATAAAATCTCAACATGAGGTTGCCTCAACAAAAAATATAGACTGTGTTTCTACCAAATTTGGTTTTTGGTACAATTCAAACAAGTTATAGATACATTTATATGCGTAATTTAAGGGGGACATGTCCCCACCACTTTTTGTGGATCTATGTATTTATTCACTCATGTGAAGAAACTCAGGACTAACAATATAGTATTGTATTATAGTATGGATGATTTTTCTGCAGTTGTTATTGTACATAACTGATATAGCATTGTATATTAAATATGTGGGTCAATGACATGATGGGTCATTTTAATTTATTTAAATTTTTTGTCCAAAGGCCTTAATAATAATAATAATAACTAAAAAAAACATGACATCCAGAGTAGATCTAGATCTGTTTTATTGAATTTTAAAGGTTTTAATTATATTTGGCTGATTATAAAGCTATTTTAAAGATTCTGAAGTGTCAAAAGGTCATTCGGTTTAACTGTCCAAAGGCCAATACAGCACAATTTCATGTGTGATTAAAATATCTTAAAATGTAATCAATGTATATTTTTTTTATTCAGCCATGATTTTACAACATCATATATCAACATAGTGCAAAATTGTACTAAAATTATGTGTAGAAGTCATTACGTTGTTATGAGAATGTCTGGAAAAATGAATTTCATTGATGTCATTCGGAGTAACCAATATAAAGGGACCATTTTGGATCAAGTCATGCTGTCAAAATCATGTGACAGGATGTGACATCATTCAGACACCTGCAAATGACCACATGTTCATGAAGCAAAGTAACAAACTCTCTTTTAACTATTTGAAAAAATCTTGTTTTCATTTGCTCATATCCATGTCCCGAAACATCAGGTCATTCGGTACAACTGCTAAAAAACATGGAAAATGTTGTAATATTTTAAAAACTAAACTAAAAAAGTACTAAATATAAAATGTTTGATTGTACTTTTGCTAGCTAGCTACATATCAGCCTGTTAGCATTGTTTGAAAATACCGTCATTCGGTTTAACCAAAATTTCAGTTTTACCGAATGACACTTTTGGTTATACTGAATGACTATATCATTCGGTATAATTAAGTCATTCGGTATAACCAAAGGGGCATTCGGTAAAACTGATTTTTTGGTTAAACCGAATGACTTTTTTGGTGACAAGTTTTGTCCATCTTGTAAAAAATGAAAAAGGAAGGGATAATTGATTATAAAAACCACATAATATCATTGTTAAAACTTTAAAATTAATTATATCTCCATTATGTTTTTTTACACTTTTAAAAACCTTATTCATCAGTGACCGATTTACAATCCTATAACACACACACACACACACAATCTTTTTTAAAACAATGTTATGCCACTGAATAATCTGCATGAGACACATGCAACAATGTTTATTAACCACATCGTGCAATTGTCATATTGGTTCCTTGTGGTGCTATGGTAACAGACAATCAATTTTCATACTTTTCACAGTGAAAGCACTAAAACCAAAATTATATTATGTACATATTATATTAAACCAGACAGTTTAGACAAACTCATTGGTTAAAGTGTCAGTCACCATCTTCCTAGCATCTATATTATGAATTTGTTTTATTTTTTAAACCCTGGGCTAAATGAAATTCAGTATGCAGTAACATGTGCACATATTGTAACCTTGAGAGAAATGTAAAATATGGCTGGGGCGATGAGACTGCTTTAGAAAGGAACTGCAGTTGAATGTGATGCAGATTTTATGGTTATCATATGAATATTTGAGGACTGTAATAAATGCAATGCATGTTCTCTCTGCAAAGGTACAAACAGGATGTAAATGACAAGCCTCAATTACTATTAAGATCACAAACAGCCTTAAATACAAAAAACTATAATCAAAAGCAAAGAGTTTTTATTTTTTAATAATAATATTAGGAAAGTCTATCATTCATCCCCATGACAGGTAAAATGTCTCTTAAATAGGATTGAGTGGCATTATTGCAACTGCAGGGGATTTGGGGATTTGTTTCTTAGCAGATATTCAGGCTAATGAAACAAATTTTGAGGACGTACACATTCATTATCTAAAAGATTCTCATTAACCATAACCTGCATTCATTTAATCAGTGAAGAAGCTTATTATTCTATTTTACAATCAAATGAACAACTTCAGCTCAATTCCATGACACTGAAATTAAAGAGAAGAATTAAAACATAACAGATTTAAGAAAAAAAAAAACTGCTCAAACACTGAAAAAAAAATGGTGTTGAATTTACTATTTTCATTCAGAAATTGTACATTTCACAAATGATTACAAAGAAAGTAACATATTAAATTAAACATTAAATTTTAAAACAAAAAGACTGAAATAGTATTTTCTTGTAAAACATATACTCTATTAATCTAGTGTAGAAAGTTGTAAAATATTAATTCAAAACATCTAAAATACCTTGTAAAAAAGCCAAGGGTAAACATACACACACACCAGCGCCATAAAAGTATAGTCTGTATGACTTATGCTCTAAATGTTAAGTCTATTCCTGTGCTAAAACTGTCAAATCAAATAAAAAAAACTTGACAAAACAACAGTATGCATGTTTGGAAAAACATGAGGGTAAGTAAATAATGTAGTAAATCCAACCAGCTGGCTTCAATATAAATAGCATGATTTTAATGCTAAAAATCAATGTCCCTTAAGATTCATTTGGATGTTGTGAATTGGCTGACATTAAACAGCATGACTACTGTGTTTTCAAACATCTGGGCCATGGGGCCTTTTTTGCATTGCTAATATAGAAGTTTCTCTTTCCTATAATTTGAATATGGATTCATCATTTGATGAATACTGTGCATTATCTAATGTGCTGGGACAGATATCACTAGTTTTCTGGAAAAGACATCATGTGATTCGTGCTGAAATACCTCCGCTTTTCCCTTCACTCGCTCAGAAAGCATGATAAATGATGAGAAGTACAAATTAAATTGACTATTTCTTCATACATGTGTTCTACATCTTTCATCTAGACAACCAAACAACTAAATTCAATAAATAATCCCGATAAGAGTTTCTTTACAGTAATGGCTCAGATGCATAAACACCAGTGACAGAGCAACATGCTTATCACATTCTGCCAAACGTTGAGCTTGGTGGTTCATTAGATCTCATTCTGCTGGAGGTGATACAGAAAACAAGCCACGCTGTTAGATACATATAGCACAAGGTCAGAGTTAACTCCCAGAGCCTTAATAAAAGATAAGGATAGCCCACCAGACTATTCCAGCAGAAGCTTCAAAAATGATGCCTCAAATGCCATTCTTTCAGAGTCAGTGCATATGAGAGGATGAGAATGATCCAATAAATAAGTAAGGATTTCTGTGCTATACACCAATTATAAATCCCTGGGGTTTGTCAAAACACAAAGGAACCCAAATGAAAGCAATTTACAAAAAAAGATATGTAGCCCCTAGGAATATTCATTAATCACTAACATATGGAAAGAGTTGATAGCAGACTGTCCTTCAAAAGATGGACAGTGAATCATAAAGTTCTTCACATGCAAAGTGAACCACAGTCTACTCAGGCAAATTAGCAATCAATGTGATTGATCAATGTGAACGGTATTGTACAGAGAAAATCCTTCCACTCAAATGGAAAGAAAAAAGGCAGGGGGATGGATCAGTTTTGCCTCCAGAATGGTAATTAAACACACAAGGAAGTAATGGAGCAATTACATTTCTTTCCCTGGATGTACCCACACAATAACGTAAATTATTTAATCACCCAAGAGGGCTGGTGGAGCAGAAAAGAAAGTGACAGGGAGGACTGAGTCACAAATGGCTGCAGACAACATGATCTTTGACAAGGTGCAGAAGTTGCCTAGATTTTATGTCACAAAAAAAGCTCTTATATACACACATACATACATTTCATGACATTTCTGTCATGACAAATCGGAGTATTTGGCATGGTAATGGGTATGACACTGTTGATATGTTTGGTCTTGGCAGAATAGATATGCTACGCTGCTGTTTTTATTGCTGCTGCTGCTGCTGCTGTAGGTTATTGCTGTGGCAAAGCAAGTACGGGAGCATACACAACACGCTGCTGTGAGCATGTAAGACATACTGCTACTGTACAATATAGCGTACATGAATTACCCGATCAGATCTATACAGGTGGAGCTGGGGAAGGTGGAGGGTTTCTGAAAGCATGCTGCACTGCTACCCAAGTCTTTTGAAGGTTGAGCATGCAAGCTCATTGGCTACTGAATACAGCAGGAACCAATCAGCTGTGCTCTAAAGATAATGATGTGATTACAAGCAGGTTGAGTTAAAGGACCTTTTAGCATGCACCATCTAGAGCAGGGATGGACAACTCCGGTCCTGGAGGGCCAGTGTCCTGCTGAGTTTATCTCCATCCCTGATAAAAACTCACTTGCCTATAACTTTCTACTAATCCTAAAGACCTTGATTAGCTGGTTCAGGTGTGTTTGATTAGGGTTGGAGCTAAACTCTGCTGGACACTGGCCCTCCAGGACTGGAGTTGTCCATCCTTGATCTAGAGTCTCATGACAGAACTTATATACACCGATCAGGCTTAACATTATGACCACCTTCCTAATATTGTGTTTCTGCCAAAACAGCCCTGACCCGTTGAGGCATGGACTCCACAAGACCCCTGAAGGTGTGCTGTGGTATCTGGCACCAAGATGTTAGCAGCAGATCCTTTAAAGGTGCCCTAGAATCAAAAATTGTATTTACCTGGGCATAGTTGAATAACAAGAGTTCAGTACATGAAAAAGACATACATTGAGTTTCAAACTCCATTGCTTCCTCCTTCTTATGTAAATCTCATTGTTTAAAAAAGAACAGGTGAATCTCAACGTAACACCGACTGTTACATAACAGACGGGATCATTAATATGTACGCCCCCAATATTTGCATATGCCAGCCCATGTTCAAGGCATTACACAAGACAGTATTAATGTCTGGAGCTGCACAGCTGAATCATCAGACTAGGTAAGCAAGCAAGGACAACAGCGAAAAATGACAGATGGAGCAATAATAACTGACATGATCCATGATATCATGATATTTTTAGTGATATTTGTGAATTGTCTTTCTAAATGTTTCATTAGCATGTTGCTAATGTACTGTTAAATGTGGTTAAAGTTACCATCGTTTATTACTGTATTCACGGAGACAAGAGAGTTGTCGCTATTTTCATTTTTGAACACTTGCAGTCTGTATAATTCATAAACACAACTTCATTCTTTATAAATCTCTCCAACAGTGTGTAATGTTAGCTTTAGCCACAGAGCACAGCCTCAAACTCATTCAGAATCAAATGTAAACATCCAAATAAATACTATACTCACATGATCTAATGCATGCATGTAGTATGCATGACGAACATCTTGTAAAGATCCATTTGAGGGTTATATTAGCTGTTTGAACTTTGTTTATGCACTGTATAGTCGAGAGCTCGGGGGGCAGGAAGCGTGCGATTTAAAGGGGCCGCAGCCTGAATCGGTGCATAGTTAATGATGCCCCAAAATAGGCAGTTAAAAAAATTAATTAAAAAAAATATATCAGGTATTTTGAGCTGAAACTTCACAGACACATTCAGGCGACACCTTAGACTTATATTACATCTTGTGAAAGAACGTTCTAGGGCATCTTTAAGTCATGTAAGTTGAGGTGGGGCCTCCATGGATCAGACTTGTTTGTTCAGCACATCCCACAAATGCTCGATTGGATTGAAATCTGGGGAATTTGGAGGCCTAGTCAACACCTCAAACTCATTGTTGTGCTCCTCAAACCATTTCTGAACCATTTTTGCTTTGTTTCCTGCTAAAAGAGGCCACAGCCACCAGGGAATACCATTTTTATGAAAGGGAGTACATGGTCTGCAACAATGCTTAGGTAGGTGGTACGTGTCAAAGTAACATCGACATGGATGGTAGGACCCAAGCAGGTGCCATTTGTTTCCCAGCAGAACATTGCCCAAAGCATCCCACTGCCCCCATGGCTTGCCTTCTTCCCATAGTGCATCCTGGTGCCATGTGTTCCCTAGGTATGCAACACACATGCACCCGGCCATCTACGTGATGTAAAAGAAAACGTGATTCATTAGACCAGGCCACCTTCTTCCATTGCTCCGTTGGTTCTGATGCTCACATGCCCACTGTTGGCGCTTTCGGCGGTGGACAGGGGTCAGCATGGGCACCCTGACTGGTCTGCGGCTATGCAGCCCCATACGCAACAAACTGCGATGCACTGTGTATTCTGACAGCTTTCTATCAGAACCAGCATTAACTCGTAACAGAATTTGTTTGTTGGATCAGACCACACAGGCCAGCCTTTGCTTCCCACTTGCATCAATGAGCCTTGGCTGCCCATGACCCTGTCGCCAGATTACCACTGTTCCTTCCTTTGATAGATTCTGACCACTGCAGGGGACACCCCAAAAGAGCTGCAGTTTTGGAGATGCTCTGACCCAGTTGTCTAGCCATCACAATTTGGCCCTTGTCAAACTCATTCAAATCCATTTTTCCTGCTTCTAACACTTCAACTTTGATGACAAAATGTTCACTTGCTGCCTAATATTTCCCACCTAACAGGTGCTGTGATGAAGAGATAATCAGTGTTATTCACTTCACCTGTCAGTGGTCATAATGTTATGCCTTGCCTTGCCATATAAAAGTCAACTTATCTGATATTTTTAAAAGATTTAACAGAAATAATAAGAAATAATAATAAAAGATTATGCTAAAAAGGTTTTCATTTCAAGAATTTCATTCTTTTAATGAGGCTTTTTTTCTTCATTATGATACCAGGACAGCTGTATTGCCCATTATTCTTCAAGGAAATTTCTTTTAAATATTAAAATGTTTTTACAATTTTTTTTTTTTTTTTAAAGAATCTTTTAAAATGAATTTAAAACATGCACATCATCAGTAGATGTATTTTTGAATAAATGCAGAAAAAAAAAAAAAATCAGAAGTTTGTGCATCATCTTGACTCCCTCAGTACCCAATTGTTTCAATTTGTAACAGCACAAATGTTGAATGTTAAAATGCAGAACGTGCACATGGAGCATGAGCAGGTCAGTCGAGTCTTGAAAAATTGATGCTGCAGGTTGCCAGTCATGGCCTGCAGAGTGACCTCAACATCGATCCACATCACATAATGTCTTCACTGTTCTAATGATGGCAGAGATGTAGGTAAAACAAGTTGCTATATGGTGAGTCACCGCTAAGTTTTGCTCCAGAAAGTCCTTTCAATTATCACATCAACATGTCGCAATCGTAAATGCCAGAAGGAAATAAACAGCTAGCCTCATGGGCTTCACCTGCCACCATAGCCTCAAGTAACTCAGAGATATTACCAATATACACAAACAATCCCATGAGCTTCCTCTGCCAGGGTTTGGAGAGAAAACAACCAATGAATACTCTACATTAATATCTGAATGAAAACAAAGCACATCCTAGAAATTGACTTGTCAAACGTGCTGAACGTACAGTACATCCAACCAAAATGGAAAATAATTGCTGGTAGTTTTCAGCCTGAAAAATCAGTATTTCTTGTTTACTTGAAAATGGGGTAAGTGAATGTTATTGTTGCACATCTCAACTCCTTCTGTGATGAAGAAAATAGGTTTGACTAAACCTGGTGCTTTCGGAGATCTATTGAAAAGTGATTGCTAGACTGGGATGGTGCATGTAAGAATTGATTCTAAGCAATTTCAATCCTGACTGCCAGTATCACAAACGTGAAGTGTAAATATGTTTCTGCATTTAAAAAATAAAAAAGCAAATGTGTTAATTTTTCTTGAAAGTTAGCATCATTAGCAAGGATAGGGAATCTGAGGCACCATATGTTGAGAATGGACAGCATAACTGTAAGGTTCAAGCACACTGAGAATCATACACAAATATTTTCTAACTGCCAATGGTCATTTAACATTTCAAATCACGTGTCTTTTGGTAATTATCCTCGACTGACTCTTCTACAATGTAACCAGTGACCCTTCAACTTATGCTAAGGAGGTGTTCAATACGCTCCTTGGAGTCTTACACAGCCGGGGATCCAAAACAAGTGTACTATGAATGAATGTCTAACATAGGTCTATTAATCCAAAAGTGACTTAAGTCATAACCTTGAATACATTTTATGAAAAAACAACACATTGTGTAGCAAGTGAACAAATCAAGGTTTTCTGTGCCTCAAGACAGAGTTTGAATAGAATTACAATATCAGCCTTGGATTCATGACAAGAGAATGGTCAGACACTTGGGTTTGATGCTGAAACTGGGTTTCCTGTCGATCACGTTTGACTGACAAAGAGATTATTATAATCTAAGAGAATGTGTAAGAGTACTTTTCATTTTTCTTTCTCTCAAACACACACACACAAAGAATCACAAATGGTGCTTAAATATATATATTTGATTTGGTAAAGCATTGTTTAGAATAAATTATTTAAAGGTCACATGACCTTAGCTTTAATCCCCTTCGTTCCTTTTCAATGTTTAAATTGTGTTAACAACCCTAGTTTCTCTTTAGAACCAAGTGAGCTGCTATCATGACAATAAACACCCGCTACACCATGCTATTCAAATCTACTGTATCAAACCCCAGTGTGATGCACTGTTCCCACAAAGAGACTGACAATTCACCATTCACATCCGATTTCAAAACACTGCTTCAGAGCTTCACGAATCGAACCAGTGAATCGGAGCGCCAAAGTCACGTTTAGCCGTTTGATAGGAGATCCGAATCACTAATTCGAAACAAAAGATTCATAAAGCTCGGAAGTAAAGCAGTGTTTTGAAATCGGCCCATATAGATATTGTTGAAAAGTCATTATTTAGTTTTTTTGGCGCACAAAAGTATTCTTATCGCTTTATAATATTAAGATGGAACAACTGAACTCGCATGAACTGTTTCAAATATGTTTTTAGTAGCCATCAGATCAACAATATCTTTGATCTTTATAATTTGTGCTCTGAAGATCGAAGGTCTTACGGGTGTAGAACGACATGAGGGTGAGTAATAAATGACATTATTTTCATTTTTGGGTGAACTAACCCTTTAATGAAATTTTTGATTAAGCCAATGTATGTTACATAATACAGATAGGCCTATATATTACTACAGTGATATTTAACCCGTCTGTTATTGCTGTGGAAAGAATCGTGCTTTTGGGGTTATTCATGGTCTGTTGAAAGTTCCTTGTTGATGCTTTTACACTTTTAAATGTCCTTTTAAAGGTACAATTTGTGATATTTTTTTCCGCTAGAGGTCGCTAGAAGCCTATTCAAAACAAAGGCGTAGTTTGATGACGCCAAGTTTTAGAGCGGAAACTTGGGACATGTGGTCTCCATCTCAACGGACGGTGCAAAAGAATAGGGATTGGAGTCTGGAAGAACTCATGTTCGTGGATGCGATTATTAACGTTACTGTAGTATGAAGCAGAGCAGGACCGAGGGTTGCGGGAGCTGAACGAGGAGCTGAATCGATTGATCAACACACGCCTCACGAGCAGCGGGGCTTTTATTATGACACAGTCGCCGGCGCCGCTTCCGCTTTTCCGGTCATGAGTTTACGGGAGCTGTCCTTGTCGGCAGAACCAGCGGCAGATGGTAAACAGTAATTATGTTCCATAAATAAGTAACACAATCCACCATAAAACGTGCAAGAAGTAAATGAGGAACTGCTTGAAGCGAGCTAGTGGTTTGCTGGACGCTAGACACTACTTCCGCATTTGTCCACGGCACTGCTGTCATGTGGTTTCTACGTCAGTAAAGGCAGTAACAAAGGTAACTGACGTCATTGACAGGCGACTGCACTGCCCCGTCACTGTTTAGAATGGGAATTTTCTCATGATTTACAAGTAGTTGAAAACATTAGAGATATTGTTAGTAATAAACTGGACAAAATATATAACACTAGCTTAGTGGTTTTTGGATATTTTACTGCAAAAAATTTACATATTGTACCTTTAATGTTCAGTGTTTGAGGGGTGAGTATAATGTAATCTCATTGTACCCAGTTAAAAAAAAAGAAAAAAACATATTATTGCGTCCATAGAGCATGCCTTTCACTGATTGTTTACAGCTTAAAGAAAGTTTTACCCATAATTCATGCAAAGCATCATGGGAATATCTTTAATATTGTATTGTTTCAATTTATAAAATTTACAAATGATAAATATCAAACAGCAGTAAAAAATAGCTAGGTCATACATACATAACACCCAGACCTGAAGCATGTATTCCTTAAGACTTTTTCCTTTTTATGATGTTACTGGATGAACCGCTGACATTCTTTAGAGCTCTTAAAGGAAATTATAGGATCCATTTTGTTCCTCAGAAAACAAGGATGCCTAGAGGTTCTAAAAAGGTTTTTCCAATGCAGAAATCAGTCTTGTTTTCCCATCCAATCACAAGAGGTCAGGCAAGACAAATCACAACTTGCACCTGGTTGACTAAATAAATTATAAATAAAACATTAACTAAGATTATATATTATTGTTTTACATGCTGAATATAGGCAGCACAACATTATGATGCACGGTATGAAAATTGTTTTGAGATTTGTTGAGGATTACTTTTAACAGTGCTATTAAAGGGTTTGTTCACCAAAAAAGTATTCTCATCGCTTCATAACATTGAGGTTGAATCGCTGTAGTCACATGGACTGTTTTAACGATGTCTTTACTACTTTTCTGGACCTTGAGGGTGGTAATTTCGTTGCTTTCTATGGGAGATTAAAAAAAAAATCTCCGAAGATGAACGAAGGTCTTACGGGTGTGTAACGACATGAGGGTGAGTAATTAATGACAGAAATTTCATAACCCTTTAAATGATTAGAGTTTATTAATATTTAACTTAAGTGCACATCAGAAGAAAGCAAAGGTAATCTATATGTAAACATAGGCAGAAATATCAAATATTGGCCAAAATATTGATGCAAAAATTAATGATAACCAAATTATAACTGATATATTGTGCATGTTTACTATATGAATTTTAATAAAGCACAAAATAAAAAAATAAACTGGCAGAGTTTAAAATTCTTGTTTTATTTAGTGAGTAGGCTTTCATTTGCTTCTGTTCAGGATGCATCAGGTCAAATAATCATGTAACTGGCATTTGAGGACCCCGGAATGGTTTCTCAGGTATCTTTTTATTTTCACAGTGGTTAAGGAAGCAGAAATGGCACATTCACATATAAGCAATCAGGCGATTTTTCTGTCCAAGACCAACTTAGACAGCTGTAGCAAAAAATCAGTAGATATGGGGGCACAGATGGACTCAACTCAAAACAGGTTGTTTCATTTCCCCCCAACAAATCTGTCTGAATGGATTCCATGCTGTTGTCTATGATTTATGCAGCGAGAGCACACAGGTTCATGTGGTTTAAAGGCACATTTCTTGTGTTGCCAGCTTCACTGGTAAAAAGAAGCCAAAGAATAATTTAAAAGCAAATAAGAAAAGGTCTGCTCAAGTCTTCACAAATCCTGTCTCTTGGTTGGGTCACAAGATTTAATACTTTCTAAAGTGACGTTTTAGAGCGAGAAGTGCGTTTATCTTATTTAAGCTGTTAGTGATGTCCAACATAATAGGAAATGATGTGCATCAGAGCTATTTTATTTGAATCCAACTGGCATATTTTCCTTGACTGTAAAATTATAGTCTGCAAAACTAAAAGTTGGTTATAAGTCTTGACCATTACTTTTCTTTAAAAAATTTTTTTTAAGCCAAGTTCATTCCAATTGAAATCCTTGCTTTACAAATTGCAAAAGAAATTGATGACCAAGACACATTCCCAGCCATAGAGAAAGTACCAGCCCTGAGGTGCATTGTAACTGTGCTTCTCCTTCTCAGTCTTCCTCATCCTTCATTTCCATGACGACCTCAAGGCACAAAGGCCTCAGCAGAACACATTGCCAGAACTTCATACACGTCTTCTCAGAAACACTCAACTAAATGCAAGTGACATTGGCATCGCCAAGATTTCATGGTTGTCACTCAAAGCTTGAGAGGGAAGTTTCCTCTGTGGAGTACAAAAAATTGGTAGAAGTCACTAAAGGAGCAGAATCAGGATAAATTAATTTAACTGCTGTGATTCAGTGCAGATGTTTGAGTAACTTCATGTATTTTCTGTTTATTTATTTCAGAAACCTTGAGCTATTATTGCATTGATGAGCAATCACTAAATGTTCGACATCACCTGCATGACTTGAGAGTTCTAGAAACCTAGGGGGTCAATGCTTCATTTGCGTCTCTAAAACTAAAAATATCTGTCATACGCTTTCTTTTGAACATCAAATGTTCCTCAGTTTCCATTTTTGTTCAGATATAAACTCTTTAAAAGGCTCATTGGTCTGGCAAGGTCTTGGCATTTTGACGAATGGTCGTTACGTCACCGACTCTGGGAAGAGACACAAGAAATGACAGTGATGCAAATGTCACTGAGTCCTGATAAGAAAGTAAGGGGGTTGACGCTTAATTTAGCATACCGTGATAATAGCAATGCTGGAGTTCGACAACAAGAGCTGATCTGCAGCTGAATAGACTAATTAAAATTACATCATGGGTTTTCTTATCATGCTTATAGAACTGCACATGCCTGGGCATCGAGGGAGATTTACAATTGCAGGCAATTATGAAAATTAAGATGAGATCATGCAGAACAGCGTGTTGTTTATTAAGAAAAATCAGTGTCAAAAAGCTTAGGTGGCTTAAGAAAGCATCAGACAAACAGCTTTGAAATTTTCAATTATCAGACTTTAGTTTTAAATGTGCAAGAAATTAAACAACATCTAAAACAATGGAACAAAATGACTTCAAATCTCCATGTCTGCACCTGATGGTACTGTAAGTGATCATTTCCCTCTCACATTGCATTTGAAAAGACAATTTTGTGGTCTGTAGGTTGTGATTTAAATCACTGGCTTCAGTATCTCAAATATCCAGTTTCAATATCCATACAGATTCAGGGTGAGAACCTACAGCATTTGACTTAGGCGCAAGTAATCACTTGTGATCAAAAGGAGGAACGTTTCTGACAGGAAAGAAGCCAATTTATGGGTAATGGCACAAATGTCCTTTTCCACCACACAGTACTTGTACAGATTTTAAGTGGTGAATTCAGACATTCCATCCACAGCCTTTGTTAAGAGGTGTAGAAATTCAAGTACAGCCACGTAGTCTCCATATACAAACAGTGGCAGTACAATGGTCTTTCAAGTGCTACAAGAGCCTATAGGTGACACAGGCAATCACTTAACACTTAAGTCAGGGTCTAAACACACATGGACCTCGACATTTAGCATATAAACCACAAAAAAGCTCACAGATAAATGCATTAAAAAGAAAAGCTGCAGACAGTTCAACTAAAAAAATAGTAAACCAGTTATCTGCATAATTTATTTATCCTCCTATCCCACCTTGCTCAAATATGCTCACACTCAACAGAAACAAAAATATTCTTTGTAGCTATTTAAAGCATCATGCTTTGTCATTGCAGTGCTTGCTGCTTAATATTTAAAGCACTTTTGCATTTCAGAAACAGCACCTGTCAGAGCGGTGATTTTTCAAGAGCAACATGGGGAACACTCGAGATGAGATGCAAAGAAGTCAAGGGAAAATACTAGCTTATCTGGAAGGATCTGGTTTATAGTTTTGCGTAAAAAGTAGATTTTTTAAAAAGCTACAATATGTAATTTTATGAAAAATATGATTTTTGCAGCAATATATCCAAAAACCACTAGGCCAGTGTTATATATTTTATTCAGTTGAGTATTTACAATATTTCAAATGTTTCAAACTATTTGTAAATCGCAAGAAAATCACAATTTTAACCATGATACGGGACGTGTCCGGGAGTCGCCTGTCAATGGCGGTTTCCGGTTTTATTTTGTAGAAACCATGGAAACACCAAAGACACTTTAATATATTACTTTTTTTATTAGACAAGGGAACAACTGTTTTTATATATTTGTAGATCACACAAAGGTTTTAAAGGTGCTAACGAGGATATTTTGTTTTATACATTTTTGCAATATTACTTGAAAATACAAAGTTCTGGCATGAAACTCTAGATGGCGCAGGCTAACAGGTCCTTTAACACACCTGCAAATTATCACATCATTATCTATAGGTCACAGATGATTGGTTCCTCCTGTTTTAGTAGCCAATGAGCTGCGTCCTTAATCTTTAAATACATGAGTTAGCATTGCTTAGTAGCGCAGCGTGCGTCAAAAACCCTCCACCTTCCCCAGCTCCACCTGTATAGATCTGCTACGGTTATTCATGTACGCTATATCGTACAGCAGCAGCATGTCTTACTTGCTCACAGCAGCATGTCGTGTATGTATTGGCAGTAGCAAGTCCCGTACTTGCTCTGCAGCAGCAGCAGCAGCAATAATCAACAGCAGCAGCAGCGTAGCAGATCTATTCCGCCAAGACCAAAAATATCTACATTGTCATATACATTACCATACCAAACACTCCGAGAGTTGTCATGACAGAACTGTCTTTACTAACTGATAAAAGACTATTTATTAGGTGCACTGAAAGGAATAATATTAATATACATAATCTGTGCACGAGGTAGGGCCTTAAAATCATCAGCCAATCGTTTTACGGCGCGATCATCGCGTAAATGATTGGTCCTCTGGCTTGTCAATCACTGCCATGACGCTCCTTGTGCGAGACGCGCGCGGCTGTGCGCTCCAGTAACTTTCCACACTCTACAGGCGCCGCATGCAATGTTTTTGTCCGGAGACTATGAGTCCGACATAATGAATCCACTAACACGACACAGTGAATGCCGGTGGTAAACACTCGTGTTCCAATACTCGTGCACGATTTTTAGGAGGCGTTCCCTCGAAATGAAGGAGGGCGTTCGTTCTTACGCATGCGCTCATTTAAAAAAGTCACTAACAGTCTTTGGTTTCTCAGTCGACGAAAAGATCCTCTTTAGCACCTTTAAGTGGTGAATTCATATACAGAAAACAGAAAACTAATATATATAGACAGAAAGTGAATTATTGTTAATTAGCTAATCACATTTAGTCTTGATTTTCCGAGAGTACCATCCTTTTACCATGCCTCAGAGAAAAACACTATTTTGTCAAGTAGCTAAGTAATGGCATTTTCTCCATCATACAATATGTTTTAAAATTAATTGCATGCCATTTATCAACACAAGCCACCCAGCATTTATTAATATGATATTCTAAAATCGATCTAGCTTACTGCAGTGTGTCTCAAACAAGTGTCTCACAGCAGCCGCTGAGTGAATGCACAGAGTAACGTTATAACATCATTTCAACACAGTCAAATGTATCTAATATGATAAACAGAGCTGTGTTATCTCATACTCATGACTGGAAGAAACGGCGCCAGCGACTGCAGCATATAATAAAAGTTCCACTGCTCGCAAAACATGTCACGCTCGTGTCTCATTATCAATCTTTCCAGGGGCCTCGTTCAGCTTGGCTCTGCGTTGCTTCATACAGTAACGTTAATGACCTCATCCACGAACATGATTTCTGCTCGAGTCCCGTCCCGATTCTTTTTTCCACTGGCTTTAAGGTGAAGACTTCTCCCCAGATTCCGCGCTCAAACTCAGAGTCATCAAGCTACGCCTTTGTTTTGATTAGGCGACAACCTCTAGCGGCGAAAAAAAAAAAATTATTTTTATTCATCATTTATTTTTTCTACATCACGGTAGCTTACAGACAGAACATTTTCTGCAAAATCAGTTTTAACTGATAGAAATAATCACTTAGTTCTGCCCCAGTTGTTCTAATTAAACATTTACACACTGTAAAAAATTGTCTTTTTCGAAGTTGTAAAAAAATCAAAGATTATTGGAGTACGTTTTACAAGAAAATATTATTTTAGTCCACTTCAAAATTTCACATTTAATTCAATGTGTTAATTGTTGTTTCTTACTGTCACATTCCCAGTCATTCCCGGACATACAATCCTCCCTGGCAGTCACCTGCACTCCACCAATCACCAATTGCCACATACTGCTACAGAACATTATCTGGAGTATTTAAGCCACACACACCCTCACACACTTTGCGAGGTCTTGTTAACCATTGTTGCAATTCTAAGCATTTCTGTCTTGTCTGTCTGCCTGCCTGTTACTGATCCCGTCTGTTCCCCATGTTATGATTCCTGCTGCCTGCCCTTTGGACCTTTTGGATTGTTTATTTCTTCCTGGTTTTGTGAATGCTTTCCGCCTGCCCTGATTCATTGCCTGTTCCTCAACTATGATTCTGCTCTCTGCCATACCTGTTTGCCACTGTTTGACCATTTCCTGTCTTACTGTTTAATAAAAGCCTGCAGATGGATCTTACCCTGAGTCCCGTCTCGTTACACTTACAGTGCCACATACTGATCTGGGCTATATAAATTCTCTATTATAGATCAGATAAAAGCATATTCTGTACACATTACACAAAATATGTCATTTTAATGACATAATATGCCGTTTTTATGACATAACATCTCATTATTATGACATAATTGTGGAAAAAGCAAAGTAAAAAATTCTAAATATTTAGTCCTATCCATAGACCTAAATACAAGTATATATCCATATTTTTTGAGTGTTTAATTATACATACATTGAATATACAGTGTGATACTTATTAGAGCTTTCTTTCATCATGTTGCAATGGCTTTATGCATGTTTTTATGTTACAACAGTTTTTATACCGGCAGGCCCATTTTAATAACCTCACCCGGTTCCCCAGAAAGCCACAGGCTGGCCTTGAGTGCCACTGTCATAGGATGTCACTTTTCCGATAGGTCAGCTTTCTTCCCTGCCAGAGCTGCTCCGGTCAACTGGAAATGCTATTATCGTGAAGTAAATTGTTTAGGAGAAACAATAGCACAGCGGCTAACTGGTCAGTTACACACACTAATAGAAAGGGACAGTTAAGTGCTGAAGCATTCTAAGCAACAACAGGATATACAAGGATGAACCAGCTTGTAAGACCAAAATGCAGTTGCCTACATGCTGTGGCGTATCTTTCTGCCACCAGACTCCAAACCACCCTGGTGTGAGCTGCCTCACCGACTTCCATTAACTGCTCAGATCAAAGCGTGATGACAATACTCAGCGAGACACAATGTTCCCTACTGATAGACCCTTGTTGCGCCACCATTGCTTTTGTATAAGAAATTTCACACAGCAAGTTAAATTGGCTCTTCCAATCAGCTTCTTAGAAAAAGCCACCTGTGCTCTCACTGATATGGTGGGCGCCTAAGTGTCCCTGTGATGATGGGGATGATAAAATTGCTTGACTGATCACTGGTTCATGTTTGGTGTGAGGTAAAAGGACCCTCAATAGTTTAAGTGTGACTAAATGTACAAACCAAGAAATCAAATTGTTCTGTCTCAATGATATTGGCTTGTTTTCTTCCTCTTTCTCTCCTTCCTGTGAATCAGACGTTGATTCATTCATGCGTGTTCCAATCTAGCGTTCATTTAAATATCAAAAAGTTGTACCTATGCGTTCCTATTCCCAATACGTGTGTAAACATGTTAATTCAACAAGTAACTTCTCCTTGAAGGAAAGTCGTATGGTCCTTTTTGATTTGCCTCTAAAAGTGACAGACTCATTCTAATTAATTAAACGCATAGCTCCAGCTGCTCAAGAGACGAAACGGTTGAAGACCCTTTTCATGGCTGACAACACAGGCAATAGCTTTCTTTTTTTATCTTGCTTTCCCATGGGAGACATACTTCCACCGTTCTTTTATTTCCTTTTTATTCAGCTTACTTCCTTTTTCTCATCACCTCTCTGAGCAAATACAATAAGTGTCCACATGTGACAGCAAACGCCGGCAAAGAGAACAGGTGGGACTGTTCAAAATGAAAGAAGAGGTAATATTGAGACACACACACTGTGACCACTCCACATATAAGATGGTATACCCTATCCACAGGATCCCTAATCATCCCTGACTGAATCAAAAGCTTTGTAGAAATGAAACACTGTTTGTCTCAAAATATATGTCTCAAAATGAAAAGAAAAAAGACTGAAAACTGACAGCTGCATACCTGTAGAAGTGCAATTGCACTATCAATAATGCAGTCAAAAGAAAATTGAAGGATGCCATAGGAAGGGACACATCATGAATGTTCAAACTGCCATGGAAAAAGGTGTAGCAGAGCGACAGCTATTATAGTAACTGGCCTGAGCAACTGATTTTTGTCAAAATGTCAAAAAGTGTGAAAAGTCAAAAAGTAAAAAAAAAAACGGCGTACATGCCATTTAACTAAAAAATCAGATCTGAAATGCACTAAAATTGCCTGAGAATGTTCTGAGAATCAGAGTAAGAGTATTTTTTGGATGCATGTGTTAAAATACCTTTTTCTTTCTCCGCTTAAAGTGAGAAATTAAACAATTCACAAGTTGCTTATCAACACTCAAATGATTATTCATGGTTTCTTCTCACCTGGAAACCGGTCATTGTTCACGCCATGATGAAGGACACATGACTTAAATGCATCACGTGGAGGTGACAAGTAAAAAGGATGCAAGCAGAGGAGCTACAGTAGGAGCAAGTTTATCAGGGTTGCCAGGTCTGTGTAACAAAATTAGTACGGTACGGCAATTTTTTTTTTTTTTTTTTTTTGCATAAATCTGTTAATCAACCTCCTGTTAATCAGTCCTGATCAAAACTACTAAATGTTTTAAAAAAATACAGGATTTGTATTCCTTGTTTTTGTTTAGTCTGTACTTCTCACCATCAAAAGTCAGCAGGTGCATAAATACACTTACTTTGTTTTTGTTTACTCCATGTAGTTCTGAGAGCTGAGGTGCATATTTAGATTTTCTCAGATACATCACTGTAAGTTGGGGTAAGGTCTCTGTCACACTCTCTCTCTCGCACACACTATAATATACTGTTATACTCCATATACCTCCATATAAAAGCCAGAAACTAAGCTTTTTTTTTTGCTTGCACAGGGCTATCTAAAGGGTTAATGGTGCCACATGGTGATCAACAGTAAAAAATTAAAATTTTACCTCTTCCCAACAGGGAAAACCATCAACAATCATAATGCATGATTATATGGTGTCGTGGCTTTGCAATCAAAAAATGTCGTTATAATGGTAGTCAATGGGGCAAAAACAGCTACGAACAGTAAATGAGGGAGAAAAAATAAAATCTGATGCTGCACAAAAACTAACAATGCATCAAAGCCAATGTTGTTACTAATCTTTGCCATGCCCAAGACTGTGATAAAAGGTTAAAAAAAAAAATATCCAGTCCACAATCACTTTTTATATTGAAAATAAGTCATTTTTTGTGTTTTTTCCCCCCCAAATCAGTGACATCATTTATGAACTTGGCAATTAAAGAGTAAAAATCCTGATTTTTTTTTTTAAACATTTAGTAATCTATTTGATTAATAGATTTAAGCAAAAAAAAAATATATATATATTTATCTGATACATTTTTACAGCAGTTTAATTTAGTGGATGTTTTCATCCCGAACATAACGAAAGGGTAGTGAATTTGCCCACAGTGTATTGTTGAGTTTTTGAAAATTTTCAAAGCATTTTCCCAAAATATGAATCAAAATGAGATTAGTCACAAAAAATCATTCCATTTGCTTAAACACAGAGAAAGTTGTGGCCAAATTAAGATTTATCTATTAATTTATACAGTGAACACTGTAGAGTTATTTTACATTCAGGCCTATTTATTACGCTACATTTGTACATGAATAGTTAGACCTTACTTTATTTGTAACTTTGTTATATTGTATTTATCTATGCTTGTAATTAGTGCGTTTGTTCTTATTTTTTCTTGCTGATCCGAAAAATGGTCTGATCCGTGACTTAAAAACCATAATATGATCCGAGCTGTGAGTTTTGTAATCCATTGCACTACTAGTAGCCTAATCATGAACAACTGTTTACATAAAGGAGTTTACAGAAACTTAAAGGCAAGAGTTCCTCCCTCACGAAACACATTAAACTTAAAACTGCAGACTTGGCATCCCTGAAATGCACCCTAAGTCTCACCCTAAGTTTCTTTCTTTCTTTCTTTCTTTCTTTCTTTTAACATTTATTAAAGAATATTATTTCAAAAAATATTATTTTAATAATATTATTACTTCCCTTGATGTGCCGCTTGTAAGCAGGCATATTGTTTGGGGAAACCTGTTTAAAAACAGTAGTAATTAATTTTTGCATTTCTATTTAATGATGCTAGCTGTGAATAAATTGCTCCCCTCATCAAGATAAATGCTCATAACCCAACTGAATCCTGTGCTGCTGAACTTAATTTAGCTAACAAGCTTACTTGTGGTCTCATTAGGCAGGCAACTCTTTTATTCAGTGTCTATTCTGTCATTTCCAGGTTTTGAAGAGAAAAGCAAAGGGTCATTAATCTTTGGTCCTCTGCTGCACCCTTGTGCCCATCAAGCAGATTACTTGGTAAGAGTCTGTTTTCATAAACATTATTTGATCCATAAAACCTTTTTAAAATTAATTGTTCCAGTCTTGGATGCTGGCTGTTGAGTACAGTGCAATAATTTGTATTATTTTTATTATCAAGAAACACTTTTATAAAACCCAAAAGGAGCTGAATTCACAGATTTCCAAAATAGCACACCCTCTAACTGTTCTCTAAAAAACAATTTCATTTTGAACAATGCTGCTTATTTGAGAGCTCCCAGTATGCTTTGTCACATGAATAAATTATGCAGATAGTAAGCATATTGTTTTTCTAATAGCAGGCTTTATTTAAGCTGCTGATATTTTTGTTGTCACTGTTATCTATTTTTGTGTGTTGATGTTCAGATCTTTTTATTTCCATCTATTTGCAGGTATTGCCTTGAATTTGCCAGATGTTTTACTTCTAAAAGAGTTTACTTTATGAAAAAATTGTGTGTGTGTGTATATATATATATATATATATATATATATATATATATATATATATATATATATATATATATATATATATATATATATATATATTTTAGAAAGGAATACAAATTAAAACTGGTATTGCTAATCGATCATTTGATGGACAAGAAATCTGTTGTTGCCTTTACAAGAATTTATTGGCTGCACAAGACATTTTTCATTTAGTGGACAATGAACAAATTCAAATTGGATAAACAAATGAGTGTTACTAAGAACAAGAGTTAAGAACAAGTTTTTGATTTTATTTGAATGTATTAGTGTTTAGATTTCTTCATCTGTCATTTTCATCCAGAGCTATTCTCATAAAGTCTTATCCTATGACTCCTCATCTTTCTTTTTCTCTTCGGTCTCTTCTTCGATCTTTTCCTCCTCTTTTTCTTCCGTCTTTTCCTTGTCTTCTTCAGTCTTCTCTTTCTCTGGCTCTTCTTCTTTCTTCTCCTCCTCCTCTTCATCTTCATCCTCCACCACTTCCCCAGTCAAGCGCTCTATCTGAGCAATTCGGCGTTTGATAATCTTTTGTGTCTCCTCCTGTTCCGCCACCAGCTTGTTTACCTTGGTCTGCATCAACTGCATTGTGCTGTATATTCGGTTTACGCGTTCCTCCAAGTCTCTCTCGTCTGGCTTTAGTTTCGCAGGGTCCAGCTCCAGCAGACCATCCTTCAGCAGAATCTGTCTTCCTTTCTCTTCCAGCATAGCTTTAGCATCGGGATATTCCGTCAGAGCTTCCATCAGATCATCTTTGGTCAAGCAGAAGAGGTCTGAGTACCCTATGCTTTTAATATTTGCTGTCCTGCGGTTCCCAGCCTTGCTGCCCTTGATGTTTAGAATGCTAATTTCACCAAAGTAGCTTCCATCGCCAAGGACGACAAATACAGTGACGCCATCATCGGCCACCACAGCAAGTTTGCCTTCCTTTATTATGTACATCTCCCGCCCGATGTCACCCTTGCGGCAGATGTAGTCATCGGGACTGAAGACTACAGGGCGAAGCCTCAACACTAACTCGATCAGCAACCCTGCCTCGCAGTCGGCAAAGATCCGCACCTTCAGGAGGGTCTCTAAATGCACGTTCATGCCTAACTCTGCACGTAATTTGTCTGGCAAGTACCTCAGCACTTCTCTTTCATCCTGTGCCTTCTTGTTAGTCCACAGGTAGTCAAACCACTTGATGACACGCTTCTCGAGGTCCTTGCTGACATGTCGCGCATGCATGTACTGCTTAATGTTGTCGATCCTGGCCTGGAACTGAGCCTGGGCTGCGTTCATATTTGAGATCATTGTAGCAATGTTACCTACAATGGTGGCAAAGATCAATACGCCCACCAGGAAGTCAACAACGTGGAAGAGGAATTCAGAGTCTAGCGCCGGAGATGGCGTCTCTCCAATTGTGGTGAGGGTAAGCGTAGACCAGTAGAGGCTGAAGGAATATTTTCGCATCAGCTCTCCGAACTCTGGTTCGTCGAGAGAAGGGTACACCCATGCATCTGATCCGAACCCAATGGACTTGGAGAAGGAGAAGTAGAGGCATGCGTTCCAGTGGATGATGATGATGATGTACATGACCAAAGTGCAGATTCGGAAGATGTTAGGGTAGTTGGTCATGGTTTCTGAGATGGTGAAGAACTCAAACATGCGGTTCAGGCGGAGCAACTTGTTTATGCGGATCTCTGGGTAGTCTAATCCTAAAACGAAGTAGAAGATGTCTGTGGGTAGCATAGAGATGACATCGATCCGGAACTGGAGACTGCTGGTGTACTTCTGGAGGAGGAGCTTTTCATCTTTGATAAGCAAGCCTTGTTCCAGGTACCCTGGTGAAAGAAAGGTGACATGAAATCATGACACTAATCAGTCACTGAACTTTGTTCCTTCATTACAAAGACATGTGATTCTACTAATGACGTTAAGTTCACCTGTCCGTGCTCTGAAGGCCATGTCAGCCAAATAAAGCAAGTCAGAGGTGTAGTCCAGGAGGAACCATATCAGTAGATACTCATGCTGCAGTTCCTCAAAGCAGGCTCTATGCAAAGAGACACAATATAAATACTCTCAAAAGTATTACACCCATTTATCAAGCTTCCAAAATGCCCCTATTTTATGTATTATGCTGGATGTTGATGCTGAATATATGACCTTTATCATATCTATTAGAGAGTGTAAGAGACTAATGGAGATGTAAGAGAGCACACTTCAGAGGTTTAAAAAGAAGACATCTTCAATTTGTATTCTCTTCTCATCTCCTGGTAACCTGGTTTTAATAAAACATGAACTTCTAATCATTACCTTGCAATTATAACTGTCCAATTGTACATGACAGGAATTGTGATTACAAGCAGCCATTGATAATACAGGAGTCCCGCTGGGTTAATCACAAACACCTCCTTGGGCCTTGAAAAAATGAAGTTGACATGAACAGTAATCAATGGTGATACTTTTGAAAATCTCAGATTAGGAATGACTGATAAAAATCCAGATACCAACCCTTCCTTCTTTTCTTTTTCTTTCTCTTTCTCCTTTTCCTTTTCTTTTTCTTTCTCCTTTTCCTTTTCTTTTTCCTTTTCCTTTTCCTTTTCTTTCTCTTTCTCATTTTCTTTTTCTTTTTCATCCTTTTCTTTCTTTTCTTTTTTTTCTTTCTTCTCTTTCTTTTCCTTTTTCCTACAGAACAACAGAAAGGTTTATACAGTAACATGTTTAGACGTTATTTATAACCAGAATGTTTCAAATAAGATTAGTGATACCTACTCTTTTTTCTCCTTCTTTTCTTTTTTCTCCTTTTTCTTTTTCTTCTTGTCTTCCCTATATGGAGAGAAAAAATACAGTATTGCCACTAATACACATTCATATAATAATCATTATATGATATTATAATATATTATATTGATCAAATGATCTTTGATTACTCCTCATTGTTGTTGCTGTTGTTGATGTTAAATATACGTCCTGCACTTGGTGCTGGAATTGGGTCTTCATCTTCCTCCTCTGAATCCACCTCCATTATCGGAGATACTTTGTGAGTGACTGCAATATCCCCTGATGTAGGTACAACAGTCATGATTCCTTTCCCCCTATATAACAATATAGGCCGAAGCAGCGATTTATAATTGACTTGTCTTTCTATTTGTTAAAAGTCATGAACATTTTCTAATATGGACAAAATGATACTCTAAGGAAGAAAAATGCCACAAATTCAGATCAAACTCACCGACTGTTTTCCTTTAAATCAAATCCTGTCCCATTCTCTCTTGATCTGAAGAATCACAGAGCCCCTTAGAACCACAGACCTTCTGTTTGGTGAAATTAAAGATACAGTCAAATTACAGTGTTTTCAAAGGAGGAGTACACTTGTGGTTCATTTGCTCTGGTGTGCTCTGTAATGATATCTCAGTCTTGCATGACCCTGAGAAGGATTTGGAGATTAATGAGAGACTAGAGTGACACAGACAAAGCCTCCTCCCTGTCTTCTTGAATGGTACATATTTTATACTCCCTCCAACAAAAGCTGAAAGTATGGGTGAGACCTATCATTTATGCCATTACACTGAGAATTTTGGCAACTTTCTTTTTTTTAATTGTTCCATATTCAGAACTAATTTTAGGTTCAAGTTTGAATTGATTCATTAGAGTGCCCCAATTAAGGCATGACCACATTTGTTTGTGGTATTTTTTTAACTAACTGTAATTTCATTGTACTTCTGCTGTTTCCACACATGCTGGTGTCACTTGTGTTCATGTGCTTGTTAGACTTGAGGCATAGAGTAGAGTGAGAGATTTACCTCATGTAGCAACATCTGCCCAGTCAGCAGTCTCCCACAGATCTGCTTTATCCTATTAATACAGACCTGCTAGTCTTAGTTTCACACCGAGCCACTCACAAAGAAATAGAGGGCCTGTTTTGTTGGATATATGTAGTTTTTGTTTGATTGTATATAGATATATATATATATATATATATATATATATATATATATATATATATATATATATATATATATAATGTGTGTGTGTGTGTGTGTGTGTGTGTGTGCACAGTGCTCAGCGTAAATGAGTACACTCCCTTTGAAAAGTAACATTTTAAAAAAATATCTCAATGAACACAAAAACAATTTCCAAATGTTGACAAGACTAAGTTTAACATCTGTTTAACTTATAACGTGAAAGTAAGGTTAATAATATAACTTAAATTGCACATTTTTCAGTTTTTGTATGACTTTTGCTTCAGTATTCTGACTGATAAGTAAAGCTTTGCTTGATCTTTCTGGTGTAAATAAATTATTTTCTTTCTCAGGTCTTGTGACATTTCTCCTCCATGTGGTGCCATTGCTGACAGCATGAAATGGGAAGGGGTTTTAACACCATTTTATAGTCAACTGTCTGCTGGACACCTGTTTAATGAATAATTCGACTCACATGTGGTTGAATTCTTGTCAAATTAGACATTTGTAGTCTAAAATTTAGCTTTGCTCCTGAGACTTTCAGTGGGGTGTACTCATTTTTGCATCACCCTAATTTGAGTAAAACTGAAAATTTTGTTCTCTAAGTTATATTATTAACCTTACTTTCATGTTATAAGTTAAACAGATGTTATATAAAATTAGTCTTGTCAACATTTTGGAATTCGGGGTGTTTGGGACACTTTTTGCCATTGAGATGAATTGGAAAAAGTGTTCCAATCAACCTGCATTTATATAGTCATCTGTTGTACATTATGATATAGATATATCAGGTTAATTTTCCAAGTGTTACATAGTTACATTTCAGTTTATCAAAGACGCCTTTAACTGCAGTAAGACAAAAGAGATTTTATTTTAAGAAACTGAAAAAGAAGACATATAACACTGTCTGCAGCAGTGTTGGCTCAATTCTTAGAATGAGGTTATTATGAATCATCATCTGCCAGGAAACATTTTCACACAACAGGAATGTGCCACATTTTGTTCCAGCAATGTTCAGACCACAGAGATGTGGTCTTAATGTCAGCGATGTGACTGATTGGTTAGGATCTTGGGGGCGGGGCTTGTGATCATCTCTCTCACTGCACTGGCAGGGCAGCATCAGGAGCTTCAGCCACCAACACCTGTTCTGCACCAGCAGCAACATCAGGCCCCACCAATGTGGTGTCAATTTCCACGGCAACTGCCGGTGCCTCGGGGATGAGGGCCGGATCAACGGCAGCAGCAGCAGCAGCAGCAGCAGCAGCAGCAGCGATGACTTCAGGAGAAGGTTCGACGGGAACATCCACAGTGACATCAATGGGTAGGATTTCATTTACTGCAGCTGCATCGACAGGTGAAGCGGTTCCAGTAGGTTCAGGTTCAGTACCCTCCTCTGCCTCTGCTTCTTCTGCCCCTTCGGCCTCATCTGAGTTCAATGGAGCAGCTGGCTGGGCAGGCTGGTAGCCGTAGGGAGGGTAAAATCCCCGAAACTGTGGCTAGTGTAGATAGAAAATTGGGATGCAGCTCATAAATTACACCCTATTAATGTTTGAAATATGTGATACTGTTCTGATAATAGTAAACCTACTGCTTCTTCCTCATCTGACCCATCTCCTCTGGGTGCGAAAAGAGCGGGATTGAAAAAAAAGCCCTGAAAGAAAAGTTCAAAGATCAATTTCAACACAAAATGATGTACAAGGCTTGATTAATGTACCACACTGTAGTTCTTAAAGGGTTAGTTCAACCAAAAATGAAATTTCTGTCATTAATTACTCACCCTCATGTTGTTCTACACCCGTAAGACCTTTGTTTATCTTCGGAACACAAATTAAGATATTTCTGATGAAATCTGAGAGGTATATGACTCGTCCATAGACAGCAATTTAACCACCACTGTCAAGGTCCAGAAACGTACTAAAGATATTGTTTAAAAAAAAAAAGGTAAACTTGACTACAGTGATTCAACCTTAGGAATACTTTACTGTGCAAAAACAAAACAAAAATAACTTTTTCAAAATCTTCTCTTCTGTGTCATTCTCATACGCTCTTTACGTTCAGCGCTTCCAGGTTCTACATCAGAACGGCGACTCATTATTGGCTGGCTCCTGCGTCAGCATCACAGCACGTCGTGCTGCTCACGTGAACAGCGTCGGCCAGTAGTGAGCTGCCGTTCTGACGTAGAACCTGGAAGCGTTGAACGTAAACAGTTTATGACACAGAAGAAAAGATATTGGTAAATTAAGTCGTTATTTTTGTTTTGTTTTTGTGCACAAAAAGAATTCTCATCGCTTCATAACACTAAGATTGAATTACTGCAGTCACGTTGACTTTTTTAACAATGTCTTTAGTACCTTTCTGGACCTTGAAAGTGGTGATTATATTGCTGTCTATGGATGAGTCATAAACCTCTTGGATTTCATCAAAAATATCTTAATTTGTGTTCCGAAGATGAACGGAGGGTGAGTAAAGATATTGCCAGAGAGGAACCATTTTGGGTTCCCCAAAGAAAACTTTCAATGAACAGTTCTTAAAATGACAATTTTAAGTGAAGAACTTAATAATTTTCCACTATAAAGATTATTTTGTGCAATGGGAAAGTTCCATGGAAGTTAAAGGTTCTTTACTAGAAGAGGATTAGGGCCAAGCAATAATAAAATCTCGAGATTAAAGTTGTTAAATTTCGAGAAAAAAGTCGAGATAAAATGTTGAGAATAAACTCGTTAAATTTCAGGAAAGTTGAGATAAAATGTTGAGAATAAAGTCATTAAATTATGAGAAAAACGTCGTTAAATTAAAAAAATTTTCTCATAATTTAACGACTTTTTTCTCGCAATTTATTGACTTTATTCTCATAGTTTAACGAATTTGTTCTTGTAATTTAACTACTATTTTTCTCGGAATTTAACAGATGGCTTTATTTTTTTATTATTGCTTGGCCTTAATCCTCTTCCGTACTTTACGGAACCACAGATGCTAATAAAAACCTTTATTTTTAAGAGTGTACATTATGACCAAACCCATCTTTTCTGTGAACAGTTCTGAAAATCTGAAAATATTTTAATAATCTGATGAACATTTTTTCTGTTATTAAGGAACCTTTTGTGCAAAGGAAAGTTTCCATGGATGTTGAAGGTTCTTCATGGAACCGTCAATGCCAATAAAGAAGTGTATTGCCACTCTGTAGTTTTTGCCACAAGATTAATAGCAAAAATCCAACATAAAGTGCAACTGGTTACTTATTAAATAAAACAAGTCAGCAATAATGGTGTATGTTGTACTCTAAATGTTACTTTACATCATAAACAGAAGCTGTGTCTCATTCAACATTCTAGTTCCCTTTAATGTAAACAAGTATTGTAAACACAAATTTGTGCACTAGCACACTAGGATATTTTTTTTTTTCTTTTTCATTTATCCTCAACATCACCTTATAACATGCCATGACTGACATTAACACAAACTAACGATTACACGTTGCTAACCTGTTGTGGTGCTTGAGGTGAAACCTGAGGCTGGGTCTGTAAAAAGAGAAATATTGTCAAAAATGTTTTCAAAATGCTATTGTTTATCCTCAAGAACATAAAATGCAATATGATAGAATGAGAGGGGTTTACATCAACAGGCACGGGTGCTGCGGGTGCCGCAGGTACTGCCTGTGAGGAACAGAAAATATCATCAATCCATAAAACAGGACACTGCATGTTCACACAGAAGTCTTTAAATGAAGTGATTAAATGCTTATCATACAGGCAGCTGAGCACCAGTAGGAACAACACCAAAACCCTGCAAATACATTAATCACATTATGTTAATTTAATGAAATGCCTTTCTGTCTTTAGCTTTATCACCATTGAACTGACCTGTTGCCGGAGCTGTCCTAACATTCTGTAGAGTTCCATCAACTGCAGGGCTGTGTTAGCATGGCTATTAATCGCTTGCTGAACGAGAGACAATGGAATAAGCATAATGCAATACGACATTGATATCCATTGGGATCACACACAAAGGTCTTACCTCATTGCTGCCGCTGTCAGGGGCCTAAATGTGCAAAACAAGAGGAAGATGTCAAAAATGTTTGAAACTTTGATATTGTTATGCTGCCTTGAACTGAGATGTAGAAACAGAAACTTACAGGGGCAGCTAGTGAGGAGCCCAACAAACACATCAACAATGCCACAGCTTTCATATTGCTCTTATGATGCAGAAAGAAAAATAGACACATTCAATACTACCAGTAACATATATGCATGAGTTAAAACTCACGGTAAATGGCATGAGCTTACCTCTTTTGGAAATCACAAGGACAACTAGATGACTTCTTAGAGTTTTAAGTTGAATGAATAACTACTGAAGAAGGCTGCTATATATACTTAGCAGCTCCTGAAACAGACCAATCACCTCTCAGCAAAAAGTGAAATCTATTTTTTGCCCTTATTCTTAAAAGAAGGTTGGAATTACAACTGTTAATGACCCATTATGTATAATTATACACTGTGAAATTCTGCTTGGTGCACAGTTCTTCAAAAAGACAGACAAAAAATGAAATTGTCTACCAGACAGGAGGATGGTCTGTCTGTTCAAGGGGCCCCTTTCGCATGACATTGGGACTTGTGGGCGCCTGCTAAATTGATTGATCTAATTAAAACAGGTCTTTACAATGAAGCTCAAAACACACATTCTTCTAAACTCTTAATTACAGACTTAATCCATCTTTTCTTGCTGATTCTTTTGGAGATAGGTATAAATCTTTTGGCTCCTCGTTGTTGTGACCACTGACAGCTCCTTTGGAGATGTTGTCATCTGCGTTTTTTTTTCCTGAGTCTGAGGTTTGAAGCATTTCGAGGGTTGATGTGCTTTATGCTTTAGGGAATCCAGATCCAGGATGTCTTCCATCTGATAAGAATATGAACATAAAAAGTCTATAGATATCCACTTGCTGAGCTCAAAGGAATCAGGCAAGAGAGGACATATACTCTGGCTCCCTTTCAGTCATTCTAGATAAGATGTTTTCTTAGGGTCAAGTTACACTGGCGACTATCTTTCTGGTTGTTCAAAAGCCTATAGTTCAAATACACTGTCATTCAAAAGTTTGGGATCAGTACTATTTTTAATGTTTTTGAAAGTCTCTTCTGTTCACCCAGGATGCATTTATTTAATCAAAAATACAGTAAAAACAATAATATTGTGAAATATTATTACAATTTAAAATAATTGTTTGAAATATATTATATAAATATATTTCAAAATGTAATTTATTCCTGTGTGAAGCAGAATATTCAGCATCATTACTCCAGTCTTCAGTGTCACATGATCCTTCAGAAATCATTATAATATGCTGACTTGCTGGTCAAGAAACATTTATTATTATCATTAATGTTGAAAAACGTTGTGTAAATTTTTTTTCAGGATTCTTTGATGAACAGAAAATTCAAAAGAACAGCATTTATCTGAAATAGAAAGCTTTTGTAACACTGTACACTACCGTTCAAAAGTCTGGGGTCAGAATTAAGTAAATACTTATATTCAGCAGGATGCATTAAACTGATCAAAAGTGACAGTAAAGACATTTAGAATGTTAAAATTACAGTTTAAAATATATTCAAATACCAAACAGATATTTTAAATTGTAATAATATTCCACAATATCAATGCAGGCTTGGTGAGCAGAAGAGACTTCTTAAATATATATACATATGGAAAGTATTCAGACCCCCTTATATTTTTCACTCTTTGTTATATTGCAGCCATTCGCTAAAATCATTTAAATTCATTTTTTTTCCTCATTAATGTACACACAGCACCCCATATTGACAGAAAAACACAGAATTGTTGACATTTTTGCAGATTTATTAAAAAAGAAAAAACTGAAATATCGCATGGTCCTAAGTATTCAGACCCTTTGCTGTGACACTCATACATTTAACTCAGGTGCTGTCCATTTCTTCTGATCATCCTTGAGATGGTTCTACACCTTCATTTGAGTCCAGCTGTGTTTGATTATACTGATTGGACTTGATTAGGAAAGCCACACACCTGTCTATATAAGACCTTCCAGCTCACAGTGCATGTCAGAGCAAATGAGAATCATGAGGTCAAAGGAACTGCCTGAAGAGCTCAGAGACAGAATTGTGGCAAGGCACAGATCTGGCCAAGGTTACAAAAACATTTCTGCTGCACTTAAGGTTCCTAAGAGCACAGTGGCCTCATAATCCGTAAATGGAAGACGTTTGGGACGACCAGAACCCTTCCTAGAGCTGGCCGTCCAGCCAAACTGAGCTATCGGGGGAGAAGAGTCTTGGTGAGAGAGGTACAGAAGAACACAAAAATCACTGTAGCTGAGCTCCAGAGAAGCAGTCGGAAGATGGGAGAAAGTTGTAGATAGTAAACCATCACTGCAGCCCTCCACCAGTCGGGGCTTTATGGCAGAATGGCCCGACAGAAGCCTCTCCTCAGTGCAAGACACATGAAAGCTTGCATGGAGTTTGCTAAAAAACACCTGAAGGACTCCAAGATGGTGAGAAAAAAGATTCTCTGGTCTGATGAGACCAATATATAACTTTTTGGCCTTAATTCTAAGTGGTATGTGTGGAGAAAACCAGGCACTGCTCATCACCGGTCCAATACAGTCCCAACAGTGAAGCATGGTGGTGGCAGCATCATGCTGTGGGGGTGTTTTTCAGCTGCAGGGACAGGACGACTGGTTGCAATCGAGGGAAAGATGAATGCGGCCGAGTACAGGGATATCCTGGACAAAAACCTTCTCCAGAGTGCTCAGGACCTCAGACTGGGCCGAAGGTTTACTTTCCAACAAGACAATGACCCTAAGCACACAGCTAAAATAACCAAGGAGTGGCTTCACAACAACTCAGTGACTGTTCTTGAATGGCCCAGCCAGAGCCCTGACTTAAACCCAATTGAGCATCCCTGGAGAGACCTAAAAATGGCTGTCCACCAATGTTTACCATCAAACCTGACAGAACTGGAGAGGATCTGCAAGGAGGAATGGCAGAGGATCCCCAAATCCAGGTGTGAAAAACTTGTTGCATCTTTCCCAAAAAGACTCATAGCTGTATTAGATCAAAAGGGTGCTTCCACTAAATACTGAGCAAATGGTCTGAATACTTAGGACCATGTGATATTTCAGTTTTTCTTTTTTAATAAATCTGCAAAAATGTCAACAATTCTGTGTTTTTCTGTCAATATGTCTGTACATTAATGAGGGGGAAAAAATGAACTTAAAATGATTTTAGCAAATGGCTGCAATATAACAAAGAGTGAAAAATGTATACTTTCCGTACCCACTGTGTATGTATATAATATATATACAGCTATGGAAAAAATTAAGAGACCACTTAACATTGATTTCTGAACTTGGAGTGGTCTCTTAATTTTTTCCATAGCTGTATATATACAGATCTGATGGCTTTGATGTTACTTGTAGAGTAACACAGTGTAATCACAGTGCTAATTAAACACTGTAATGATAATGACCAGATAAACTCAATCTCAAAATCTTATTAAATGTTGATGCCCAATGTGCCAACATATCTCAGAGCAAATATAAAGGAATGGATTGACTGCAAACATACTGTAGGTCTATTACTTTGTGGGTCCTTGTTTTTATTTCTGATTCTCTTCTTAGAATTCCTTATGGCCTGACAATCCATGTAGAAAAGTGTTAGTGTTATTTTAATTAATTACTAGAATGCATTACAAATTCCATGTGCTATTATGTAATAACTAGCACAAAGACAGATAAAAGGTGCAGATATAATGTTAAAAAGTGTGTTCTTCTTTAATCAACTTTATTACTGAAACACTACTCACAAAAGTCTACATGAGAAAATATTCAGAACTGACAACTGCTTTGATATTCAATTAAGGTATAATTTTCTCACATCAGAATAAGACCAAAACAGCAAATTTCTATCTGTATTCCATGCAATTACAGAACTTTAAAAAAATGTTTCTTATATATATGTGTAGATCATCTTCATGTTCAAAAAATCAGCTCATTTTAAATTATTATTTCAGAAAAAAAAATGTACTAATTCTAAATAGCATTAGGGGGGAAAAAAGTTCCACACTCTTGTTGTTTGACGTTTTTCTCTCACTCAGCTTCAAAGATGTGCCTGCAAGCATAAGAAATGATATGTTAAACAAGAATGAAAGAGTGATGTCAAGCAATTTTGAAACAATATTAAAATTATTGCAATTCAAAATTAGGATGAATGAACCAAAATCAGATACACCTAAGCAGTATCTCACCGGCCTTCATGGCTTGTTAGACACCTGAAAGAAAGTGTAGATAATTAACAAAATTGTGGTGCACATAATCTGCTGTTCTGTGCAAAACTGCTGCTGACATAAGAGATTCGCAAGTTCTCATTTTGGTTAAACGCATCCTGGCTAAATGCAGCGCTGAAGGAGTAATTATGTTGTCAAATCAGAGCTTTACTGAGGGTTGTGATTTTTGCTTCTCACACATATGCATTCAAACACACACACACACACACACACACACACACACACACACACACCTGTCCTGTCTGAGCCTGCTCTGGCTGGGCTTGCTGCTGAGCATCTTGGGTTTGTGGAGGACCATCCTGGAATGGTGGGTTCTGTGTAGAAATGCAATAAAAGCTCACAGTGTTTTATGATTCAGGTGTTTCAGCAAATTCAATAAAAGTGCAAGTGATCGTTTTGAGTAATTATGAAACCAAAAGTGGTTCAAAGCATTTTTTCTCACCACGTGTGGCTGTTGAGGCTGTGGCATAAAGTCGAAGGGGAAGACCTGTACATCGACAAACACATGAAAATAAATTATAATATTATAGTATAATAGTTTTTTTTAAGAATAATGTCAAAATGTTGAAGTAATTTGAAGAATTTACATTTGGAAGTTGAGGTATCTGGGGAATATTTGGTTGGTCCTGAAATGTAAACAACAAGTCACCTTTAATATTTCTATACCTCTTTATTACTACAATACAGACTGTTTCAAAGCAGCTTTACAGTGATAAACAGGAAAATGATTCAGTGATGGATTCAACTAGTAGGCTACTCCAGAGAGAAGTAAGATTTGTACTGCTCAGCTATTTATGGAACTACAGATATAATCAATTTCAACTTCAAAATTTCACATTTAATTCAATATGTTGCTTCTTTGTAATTATTTGTGAAATGTACTAGCCATTTCTGAGTGAACATTTTTTCAAAGTAAATCCTACCTGGCGCTGACTGAAGTCATAGGGGTAAAACTTCAATGAGGAGAAAGAAAAACAAAATCACCATTCATTGCATCAGAGGGGATGAACAAGGTTGTTTCTCAAGAAACACTATCTACTACAGCATATATAGGCTTTCTTAAACATTTCTATCAAAGTCAGAGCAAGTAGGCTACTGAAATTAGCCTTCGGGTCTGTTCACTCACGATTTCCACGCTTTTTCTGCCGGGAGCCTTTGGGAGAGAGTACTTGATGAACCCTTGTGTAGGGAATGACTGAGAACAGAAAGAGAGAACCATGCCACAGCGTGAATGGTAGTAATTATGTTCTAGTCTTTTGGTATACACACATGTTGTATATATTGATTCAGCTGATTGAGCTGAGAGTTTAAATCTCGGAAATCTAACAAAGCAGCAAAACTTAGCAGACTCACCAATGTGCCAGCTGCTCCCCCTGCTGGATTAGCAGGGAATCTCGGTGGAAAAATCTATTTAATAATAATAATAATGATACTTTTAGGATGTTTATACACCAATACTTTTTTTCAGGTAGTCTAAAATGTGCCTCATGTGGTAGAATACCATCTTTTAAAAAAATCAAAAATGTCAACAACAACAAAAACAAACATTTAATAATTTAATATGACTGAATGAACCTGAATACACTTACACTAACTTAATAAAAACAAATGTTAATGGGTTAAGTAACCTAATTTTGTTTGTTTTTTGTTCAAGTAATCTAAAATGTTCCTCATGGTAGGTCTAGAAATTAAATTATTAAATTAAATTAAATGTAAAGTTGTAAATAAAACAATTTTTGGAGAAGTTTTACTTTTGCAGTCTTTCGACTTTAAAAATTCGAGATTATTTCACTGTTACTTGCCATTTCCTTGTAGGTAGCCTATTTGTGAAATTATATAGCATATTCTTAGTAAAAATTGTTTCAAATTAAAACCTACACCATTTTTTTCCCCGGTGCATTAGGTTACACTAACCTAATAAAAAAAGTCATTTTTAGATCAGGCAGAAATAAATCCTTAAGGTTCCGAAAGCACATTTTACAGGGTATCTTTGTACAACTTTAAATCATTATATTTAAGGTATTTACAAACAGAGAAAAAAATAGCTCATACGATTTCCATGCTGATTGGAGCAGTCAGACCAGGATGTGGCTGTGATGGTATTCCCTGGAAGCCACCATTATTCCCCTATGAAAATGAAAGGAGTTCAAATTCACTTTAGTAGATGCCCCCCAAAAAAAACATGTTTAGTTCCGTTATAATTAGTATGTTCAATACATGTTCTGTAGCAACCTCAGGATAGTCACTTAAACCTATATATCATATAAACACATGCCATGGAGTAGCATGTCATCATGCAGTGTAATATTAAAGAGCTATTTTCAGTGCAATGTGTTGATTATGGTCAAAGCAAGAGATTCAGAAGACTTTTATGCCATTTTTGGATATGGAAAAGTCAAGAATGTTCATGTGTGGTTAGCCCCACCTGCTTCGGGTTGCCATAATGAGGGAGATAATTGAAAAATGGTGAAAGCTAGAGAGAGAGAGCACACAAAAACACACGCACACAAAAAAGGATCAGTTTCGGCATCTGGGTGACCCAGACATATAAAACAAGCCTTTATAAGTACAAAGGCATTCCTTTAAAAAGGTTTGATGTGTACTTACTGGTGCTGAGGATACTGCACCAGCCAGAAGAAGACACAAGATAGATGTCCACATGTTTATGGATTCACCAGCCTTACACAAACAAAAATGTGACCTTAGACAGACAACACCAATGCTATTTCTGAACAATAACATAGAAACAGAACCACTTACAGTGCACGAAAATGGTCAATCAGCTTTCTCGCGTTGTCTGCAGGTAGAGTCACTAGCTCTGGCACATGAGTTTTCATGCTTTTATTTGGTCTCTGGCTTAGCGCTTAGCCAATCCCTCTCAGGCTAGACTTTATCATGACCTCACAGTTGGAGAAAGATGGTTATTGAGAAAATGACCCTTTAGTCAGACATTGTCTGCCTTTCTGTCAGCTATTATTATAATGATAACAATTGAGGGAAATGCTGATATCACCAGCCTATATTTTTGAAGCTACAAAATATCAGTGCTATCAAAAATAGGAACTGAGTTTGTTTTTGTGATGTTTAATTGCAACAAGAGAACTGTCTGAACAACAATGTGCTTTCTTGGGATGATATTTATTTTCAGCCTATTTTTATATGAATAAACAACATAAAAACAAAATAAGACTAATAATAACACACTCAAGGAGGCAAGGTATTGATTGTACGCTTTATTATAAATCAAGGTTTAAAAACATGGTTGCAAAAAAAGCATATGATTTTATGGCTCTCATGCATCAAGCCACTGAAAAAGCACCATTTGAGGATCATCGTTATTTCTAAAGCAGGAAAGCATTTAACGCAGTCAATCTGCTAAACACAAGCAGCTTCTTTGTCGGTCAGGAATGGGTTGTCAGCTTATCTGTGAGAAAATAAAAAAATGAAGGCTTTAGAAATGTTGCATTGCACACACTGTAAAAAAGAATTGTTGGTTTAACTTAAAAAAGTAAGTTACCTGGTTGCCTTAAAATGTTAAGTTCACTGAAATTAAAAATTTGAGTGGTTTAATCAACAGAAACTCAAAATATAATGTTATCTGAACCACATTAATATTCAAAGTTGATTTGACAAAAGAAAAAAATGTTGTGATAACTAACCATGAAAATAATTATTTACAGTGCAGCAAGGTTTCTATTCTGTATTCTATTATAATAATTATAAATAAAAATATATTGTTAAAAAAAAGTCAATGCAATGTTGCATATTCCATTGCAAAAATTGTAGCATTACAGCATAATGATGGATATATTGGTTATAATTATTACTTAACCAACCAACCTGGTTTAGTCATCATCATCATCGTCGTCCTTTGGAACTGGAGCCTAAAAAAGTACAACAAATTATACACAGCCTCTTATATATATATATATTGTTATATTATTAAATATATCACAAATTTTCATTTTGTACTGGGGCAGCAGGAGCAGCTGGGACAGCAGGGGCAGCTGGGGCAGGTTTAGGAAAGCCGAAGGGGTACAGCTAGAAAACAGAGGAAAATGAATGAAATTCAACATGGTTGTGGAGAAATGAGGCATCTTAGTAGATTTCATGGAGCAGTAGGGAAATAAAAAGGCGGAAACACGTACAACTTCAATACTTTCTTTGCCTGGGGGCTGGGGAATCTCATGTTTGATGAAGCCACGGACAGGTTGAGCCTGTGAAGAATAAGACAAAATGAGTAAGGATTGACTGAATGCTAAACTAGCAGACATATTCTGTGAAAAGAAACCCATTTGCAGCTTACATTAACTCCAGCTGCAGCCTGGTGAGCTGCCAAAAGCTGGAAAAGAATGACGAAAGGATATGATTTTATACTTACATAAAACTGTACATGTAAAATATTATTATAATATAATATTTAATATATGTCTGAGTTATATATTATCAAGTAATAGTAATAGTAATCTGTTTCACTCCACACTTACAATCTCTATTTCAGAAGGACTAGGTGCAGCGGCTCCCGCAGGATTAGCCTGAAGAGCATTATACATACTTTTTATACAATTCATAATACTATCCTATGTGTCACATATCTTTAACACAAACTGCATATTCACATTTTCCTTGAGTCATTTTATTGAGGCTGTAATTTTAAATGAATTCAGGCTGATTGGGAGACTTTTTTGCCATTGAGATAACTGGGAAAAAGTGTCCCAATCAACCTGACTTCACCCCCGATGTATTAATTTCATGTTCGGATGAAACTAACCTGTTGAGCCATTACAGGTTTGTACTCTAGCTCATAATACATCAGTTGCTGTGGGTGAAAGAACAGGAATGTCATCACAATGTTAGCATCACATATAGTTGGCTCATGAATAAAAACATAACAGTGAAATAGATCACGTACCGGAGCGCAGTAGGCCACTCCAATGACAAATGCCAGCAAAATAAGGGATCTCATGTTGAATGATGATGTCTGAAATGTGAAATGCAAAGATATAGTTTCAATGTTGGCTATCTTCTATGTTACTTTCTACAACAAGAAAGCAGATCAAGGACAGGAGCACCATTGAATCCTACAACCTTCAACCCCAAACAGTTATTGATGTTACCTTTAGTCGTCTGTTGAATTCATAGTATCTTACCTTCGTTTAAGACTCTTGAGTGTGATCAGGATTGTTGAGGAGGATTTTGTGATACTGCTCTCTAGATCTTCCCCTTATATTCTCTTTGACAAACAAAAGGCCCATAACATCAGCATTTGATTGGCTTTGGTGACCAGCCAAGTTCCTTTATAGAGGTGCATTCAAAGCAAAAATATATCTTTGCTTATCTCAAAGCAAAATTTTGGCTCTGATTGTAATTACATTCAATTTGGCATGATACTTTAGAGGTATGTGACAGTACAGTACAAATAAATCAAACTCAATCAAAAAATACATTTATGGCACAGGTGATAAAATCTTAATAGTTCTCCGACAGCAATGTTCACACTTGTTTAAACCCTAAGAACCTTCTTCCTGACTGAGGACACTGCTAGAAAATAATATTATATATAATAAGTACCAAAATAGATAAAAAGACACTGTATCTAAGATTATTAAATGATTTTCCATTTGATAATAAATGGCTATTGCAATACATATATTGTGTGGAAAGAAATATATACCTACTTTCTTTGAGTTACATTCTGGATTTGCATTTAATGTTACATTGCGACACTGCAGTAAAAGTCAATAATTTGACTGCTGACTTTCAGAAAGTTTGTTTTTTATTTGAAGATAAAAAAAAATATTCTTGCTTCTAGGGTTTTTATTATGTTCACTTTTTCCAGGTATTGTATAATGGTTCGATTTTGCCATTAATCTTGTCAGATTTTGTATTGTTTGGCCTTCAACCTACACTGTGCCTCCATACAGTGCTTCATGTACTGAACAGCTATCACTAAAGTGGTTCTTGGCTCAAGTTAAAGGGATAGTTTACCCAAAAATGAAAATTTGATGTTTATCTGCTTTCCCCCAGCACATCCAAGATGTAGGTGACTTTGTTTCTTCAGTAGAACACAAATGATGATTTTTAACTCCAACTGCCGTCTGTCAGTCAAATAATGGGAGTGAATGGGAACTCGATCAATAAGAGTCGAAAAAACTTGCATAGACAAATCCAAATTAAACCCTGCGGCTCGTGACGACAAATTGATGTCCTAAGACACGAAACGATCGGTTTGTGCAAGAAACCAAACAGTATTTATATCATTTTTTACCTCTCGCACTTATACTTCAATGAGTGCTAGACATTACTTCCATTGTCAGAGCGCGATCAGACCTCACTAAGCGAGTGCTGAACGCAGTTGGACATAGTGGTGTTTTAGAGGTAAAAATGATATAAATACTGTTAGGTTTCTCACACAAACCGATCGATCGTTTCGTGTCTTAGGACATCAATGTGTCATCAAAGTCTCCTACATCTTGGATGCGCTGGGGGTAAGCAGATAAACATAAAATTTTCATTTTTGGGTGAACTATCCCTTCAACGTTACTTTGTTTCCCTGACCCTCTCTGTATGTGCCCCTTCTACCAGTAGGTGATTCTGTTATTCTGATGGCATTAACAACTGAATCAGAAATGCTCTGCACTTTAATTATATAGCTTAAAACAAATTTTTATTCACTCATATGTTTTTTTCTCTGGCTTCAGTGTGCACATTTTTCCAGTACCATTAACCCTGCTGACACTTGATGACAGATATACTGCATGAAACACAGAAGGAGCCTCGGGCTGTAATTAACTTTGTATTTAATTATATGTCTAGTATATATGTTGAGGACCACACACATAGTTCACAGTACAAAAGTCTGAAATAGGTTTTGATTTTTAAATCTTTTAACATGGTCGACACAAAGTCAAAACTTTAGTTCAATGAAAGATAAAGAAATAGTAACAAGTAAACAAAGTACAGTATCAGACTTGCTATGAAAAATATTTAAAAACTTCCATCCATGCTTTAACCCAATATATAAACCATTAGCATGATACAAAATGCATATTTGTATAAATCTTGTAGTAAAGACATGCAAAGATTTGTCTTAGGGGTGCAAATCAGTCTTGGTGTCGACAGTATCGGAAAGCAGTGGTGGGGACGCTGGAACAAGAGCTTCTTCTGGTGTTGGGAATGTAGTGGGAACTAGATTGGGATCATTGTAATGGGAATCGGGTTGGACAGTGGGCAAGACAGCTGAAATGAAAGTCCCATGACCAGAAGACAAAGGTCCAGTGTTGGTTAAGGGGTTTTCAGCAGATTGGACATGATCACAAGGCATTCGCTCATGGTCCTGCATGGTAGCAATCCTATTAGGCTGCACTCCATTATTTGGATGGGATCCACCAGTAGCAGGTATGGCATCCCCACTGGGTGGTACAGCTACAACGCTTGGTGGCTGAACCTCAGTAGTGCCCGAGAAGGTCATTCCAGTGGCAGGGAAGGTGTTGATGTGGAAGGTATTGCCTGGGCTTAAAGGGCTAACAGGTACAAAAGGTTGTGGTCCAGCTACAGGAAACACATTGCCTCTAAACGCAGGCATGTGCATGTTAACACGGCCCATATGTCCCATTTTCTGTGTGTGACATAAACAGAGATTTAAGCTAAATATTTATTAATTCCAAGAAAGAAAGAAGAAAAAAACCTTTTCAAAGACACAGTGGTGTCTGGTCTTTTTTAAACTTCTAAATAAGTTAATGTTGTAGGATTTAGAAAATTTGAACAGAAGTTACGAGAAGAAAAATATAGAATAGAATAGAATAGAATAGAATAGAATAGAATAGAATAGAATAGAATAGAATAAAGCATCTTCACTTATGATATCAGACTTTATAGCCTCATTTTACCTGAATTTCCTCGGAGCTCAATCCACCATATTGTCCAGCCTTTAAAAAGCATTCAAATAAGGAATTACCCCCCCAAAAAACATATTTAGAGAATAAATATACCATTGTACAACAATTCATATCAATTCATTCACCATTCGCTGTTGAATCTGTGGAACCATGTAAAGAAATTGTTGAACCTGTGGAAAAACACATGATATATTAGGATATTTTCAGAACACTTGAGCTGCTTGAGTCCAGAATGTTTGTGTTGATACCTGCTGTTGCTGAGGCTGGTTTGGATGCATTTGGTGAGCATTTGGCTTGTGTTGTTTGTTTTGTGCCATTAATGGCTGTGAAGCTGGAACTACATTTGCAGGATATTGTTGAGATGTTGCGTGCTGGAAAAAAGGCACTCCATAGGGGAACTGATGATGAAAAGGAGCATTTGAGAACTAATTGTACAAAATTCTAACTTTTTTGGAGATAAAAGACAAATAGTAAAGACAATAGTAACAGGTAAGAAGTGGATTCTGGAACAGATGAGATTCAATCAAGAGTGAATGAACCCAATGACTCTTCTTGGGATTGTTGGATGCTGAACTGACAAATTGCTGAAAGAGATTTTATTTGTGTGCACACATTTTACTGCAATATATTACGCCAACCCTCTTTGTTTGGACACATCAAGTGCAGCAAGTTTCCTCAATAAATCAAAACTCCTCCGACATGACACACAGAAGACAGACAAGTAGATTTCCTCCAGCAAAATATTTTTGATTACCAAAGAGTCTTAACACAAAGGCTTGCTTGAGGGTTACATAGCTGAAGTTAATTAAGTTTGGGTTTGGACCTCGAATCAGAATAAACCTGCTGAACCCAGTCTTTTAGCTCTTCCTGTGGTGTATTTTTGATTACTACAAACAAAACCACACATGTCTAATATTGTTCCCTAAACGATGGAAACACTCTTACTGTTGGATTCCTGGATTGTGGTCCAAGAATGGGATAATAGAAAAACTGAAAAATACAAGGGAGAAATGTATTAGGTTTTTTAATACATGTATTACTTAAATGTTTAATACATTAGATAAAATTATTTTTAAATAATAATATTAATTATATCATTTCATTTAAAAATTTGGTTACACTTTATTTCGATAGTCCACTAACTACAAGTAACTTTGTAACTTCATGTCAACTAAGCTCTCATTAGAGAATTAGTCAACTGTCTGCTTAATATCTAACACTTTTTTTTTGATGGTCCCCCAACAGACATTATATTGACTACAAGTAACTTTGCAACTACATGTCAACTAACTCTCATTAATTTGCAGCTAAATATCAACTAACTCTCATTAGAGTACTAGTAGATTGTTAGCTTAGGGTTAGGGTTAGGGTTAATAAGTTGACATGTAGTTGCAAAGTTACTTGTCTGTTGGGGACCATCAAAAAAACTGTTAGATATTAATCAGACAATCAACTAATTCTCTATGAGAGTTAGTTGACATGTAGTTACAGAATTACTTGTAGTTAGTAAAATGTTTAAATTGGACTATTGAAATAAATTGGGTCACACTTTAGATTACGGTCCAATTCTCACTATTAACAAACTATTAACTATGGCATTTGCTTCAGTAAACTCCTAATTATTGCTTAATTAGCAATAGTTAGTAAGGTAGTTGTTAAGTTTAGGTATTGGGTAGGATTAAGGGATGAATATGGTCATGCAGAATAAGGCATTAATATGTGCTTTATAAGAACTAATAAACAGCCCAAATCCTAGTAATATGCAAGCTAATAAGCTAATAAGTTAATAGTGGGAATTGGACCCTAAACTAAAGTGTTACCATGAATTGTTACCAAAAATGTATTCTTGGACTGTCTTATTAAGATAAGATATTAGTGAATTCATAAGAGTTTCTTACCTGTGGTTGCTGGAGATGAGGATAGGGAATGTATTGGAAGTGTTGACTGAGACCTGTATTGGGGTTGGGTTGAGAGGCCCATGGATTGGTCAGAGTGGCCAGCTGTGACTGAGGCACTCTGGGAGATTTAGGCTGGAACTGCTGTGGCACATGTTGTGCTTGTACCAGTACTTCAGACCCAGACAGTGAGGACTGTATCACTGGGGTTCCTTGTGCTGGCATATCTCCCATTGGGGCTGATTCAATCAAATCAGCATTTGGGGAGATCTATGAAAGGGTTAATTAATGAGAGATACTTAGAAATGAATAATATCTGAGTCTTACATGATCAAGAAAACAAACAAACAATAAATTATGCCATTAACTGCACCTCAGAATATTAATGCAGTAGTGAGTTTACACAGAGAAGTAAAGAACATTCATGAATTAGCATTCTTATTATGTATGATTTCTATAATATAACCCTGAAATATCTCTAAAGAAATCAAATTTAAACTGGATGAACAGAGATGACTGAAATGACTCACTGGAACTCCAGATGTTCCAGCTAGAAAACATGCAAGCAATGCTATAAGCATCATTTGTGTCATAGTGTACCTAAAAATAAACACACAGTAAATACATGTGCATTACACAACTTAAAAATATGAAATTAATAGTTAATATTGAATGACAGAAAAAAGCCAAATACTCACTTTAAAATCCTTTGATTACAACGAAAAAATGTAAGTGGAGAAGGCTGTACTTAAACAGTGTCCATTCCTCAAGCAACCAATCAGATCTGGAGAAGACATGAGAAATCGGGCTCTGACCTCAGACAATATTAAAACTCAGACCATAATTTAATTGTGCAATCTGGAGAACACTTAGTTTTGAATGAATCATCAAACAACCCATTTAAAATGCTAGACGTATCCAGACGAGTTTGGGTGATTTGATATATTGGTTCAGTTTTATAGTACTAAAAGTCAATGAATAGAAGATAAATATGAGCATATAATCTAGGTGTGTTTGTGGTAGTCTGTGAGTGCAATACATTTATTCTCACAGCAAGCACATTTTAGAGTAGAAACAGGATAACGTGTCAGAATAATGAAGAAATCTGGTTTATTTCAATAAATCAAGATGTTGTGTTCCCCCACACCAGAATCGTTTGTCTCATCTGAGGTTGCTTCTCACTGATTTTGTCTTTCCAATGTTGATTAAAGCGAAACCACAGCTACCTTCTGAAAAGCCACTTTGGTTCAGTTAATGACAGTATAATTCTGTCATTCCCACAGTAAAAACTATACTAATTTCACATTGTGGTGAGATAACTGTTATTATTAAGTTGGGTTCAGACCAAATAGAAGAGCAGACACAGACAGCAGTTTTAGGAATTCCCTAAATGTGACTGGATATGCAAACAGCATGACTCCATCATTTAAAAAAATTAAACTGTGCTAACTTTTATATATTTTGAAGCAAGACAGTGCATAGATCGTATATGACCGATGCATTTGAAGAATTTCCTCTTAAGATAGACTGCGTTTAATAAGTGTGTAGTGACTCAGGAGTCATTCTGTCCCACCCAAAACAATCTCAAAATCTCAAAATTACATACCCACATCTTGCTCTGTTGACACTTGCACCACACCTACTGTAGTGCATAATGCCTCAGAGTTGCATGCATACATTAAACAACACTCAAGTTATAATCTGAAATGACTGACTGTTCATTCAGAAATTATTTTCACTTCACAATTTTGGGTGTCAATGCTTAATATTGGCATTTGGTCACAGAGCTTCGGCAGCAAGTTGTTGGATATTGACTACAATGATCCTAAATATGAGTATACAAGACCATGTCGTTAGTGTATTCTGTATAGTAGTACTTCACACGTGTATGTGCCCATATATTCTTAGTACATAGTAAACTTTTTTTTCTATGGAGGGGCTTAGAGAGCATTATAAAATGGATAGTTACGGCCCTTGATTCTGATTGGTTGAGCCGTGTTCGCCTTTGTAAATTCCCGAAAACTTACAGCTGACCGCATTAAATTTGTATTGCTGCACCACTGCGTCTGTCTTAGCAACCCCTCTTAGCAACGTAAACATATATTTGTTCTTGAAGCTTATTGCATTATGTAGAAGAGTACTGTGAGAGAGATATCAAGTGACCAAGTGTATTACCTGCATTCAGATTTAGCATTTTCCTTCAGGTCAGTCCTATGTTCATAATAAAAGTCAGTTTGAATGTCTGCTGCGATCTTGTCCTTTTAACATTTAATAGGTTTTCCCGTGCCCTGCTGACACTAACAGTGCTAGTCAAAGCATTTGTCATTTGCGTCTTGTTCCGTGTTCACAACAAGTTTCAATATAAAAGTCTTTGTGACTCGCTCATAAAGACAACATGCCGTAGACAACTTCTGTATATATATTTGTCTGTATTGTGTGGTAACCGTTTTATAAAAACAATAATGCCTGTGAAACCGTTGTTTACAGTGAATTTATAACCGCTCTGTGTCGTGCCTAACAACGCCCATAGCTGTTATAAATTGACTGTAAACCACGGCTTCTTGGGGCTTATTGCTTTCTTTCCTGCTCAAGCTCCGATTTGATAATAACTTCACATAGAACACATAGTTGCTATATTTTATAGTTGTATTATTTCTAAATAACAACAAAATAACATGTTAAACAGATTCACTATATTTATTGAAAGCATTAGTCTACTAAACTTTCAAGGGTATTTTAAGTAAATCATTTAGGCCATTGTAATCCAAAACAACCCCTGCTCTACTTTCTACCATCTCCACGGACGGTGGTGGTGGTGACTGGTGGGCTGGGTGTGTGTGCTGGTGCTGGTGCAGGGGCCGGAGCCGGGGCAGGGGCCGGGACTGGACGTGGCAGCAACAGGGGCCACTGAAATGGCCACAGTGGGAACAGAGGTCCAGGTGGAGCCGGCCTCAAATGAAAATAGTGACCTCCATGGGGCCAATAGATCCTCTAGAGCAAAGACATTATAAACAGTCACACACTGTGGGATATATTTGGGAAAAATTGTGTTATGCATTTTGTTCAGCTTCAGGAGAAAATGACATATTGTTATAATTGGGAGCATTGGGAGTTTACCTCATCACTGCCAGAGGAGCTCCAAGGCTTATAACGGCAAAGCTGGAAGAATTTTTTTAAATGACATAATAATAGTTATTTCATAAACTATCATGAATGTTGCTTGATTCAGTTCTAGAGGCTTAAATGAGCTGGGCTGCTCAGTTACATCACACAAGTACAATATGATGTGATATAAACTACTATGAGAGTAAAAATATCATTCAAAAACAACATTTACTTACAGCTCCAGAGGGAATGAGCCACAGCATGGTCAATAACATGAGACTCTTCATTTTGGGATGGCACGTTTTTTAACCTTATTTAGAAAAGACATTCCTAACAGATCTAAAATCATAGTGATCTCAGTAATAATGGCAATTCAGTACAACTGATATTAGATAGAGAAAGCATTTTAACTAAGACACTAAATTTAAAGACTGCAACTGATTCTACGTGCATGTACCATAGTTAGCCACAAAGAGTCACTCATGAGTAAGAGAGGGCTTGAGGACAACAACTAAAAGTTCAGACAATAAATCTTTTTTCACAAAAAGTTTCATGTTTAAAATGTATGACAAACTAGATAATTGTTTTAAAATATTTCAATCTCCAAATTCCAGCATCATATTTTCCCAAGCTGTAGTGTAAATGACACTTTAAAACCACACCTGCATGAAGTACATTCAGACAACAGTAAACTATATAATGAAAACGAGTATTTTTCAAATTTCATGTCAAGGTTGGGGCAAGTTGTCACATGTCATGTTATAAAAGTTGTCAAATGTGTTTAAAATGTTAAAAGTTCTACAACGTAGTACAATATTTGCTAGTTATTTGTACTTTTTCCTTCAAAAAGTTTCATCATTGTTTTAATGTTTTAATTTTGCCAAAAAGCCCATGGGATCCATAGTGACAACTTACCTCAGTTTGTCCTGTTGTCATTGAAAATGTTCAATAGCTTGTTATTTAATGTAGAAAATATTTTGTACAGTGTGACAACTTGCCTCGGTCTTCCCTATACTTCATTAAAGTTGATGAAGATAACTTTAACTCAATAAAAGTATAGTAGTACATTTAAATGAATCCATTGTACTTACTGTCATGCAATTCATTGAGTCTTCTTGATGTCCTGAAAGAAATGTGAATACACTGAGATTTATCCTAGTCCAACAAATGCACTCAGATGGACTCAAAGAGTTTTAGCACACATGCATTTACTTTTTTTTTTTTTTTTTTACTCATTGTGCACACAAACCTTAGTCTATAAGTCCATCACAATATTTAGTCATGTGGTAATCCATTTAAATCCCACAAATTCCCAAAAGCTCAGTCAATTTATGCAATTGTGACATCTTCATGGAACATCTTAAAAACTTCCTGGTTACATTGCTTCAGAGGATTTGTTAATCTCCGATAATTGTGGTTATACTGCAAGACAAGTGATGTCTGTCTCTCTGTACATTTTACACATTTTCCTTTATGAAGAAAATATGTCACTGCAAAACAGTTAACAGTTAGTCTGGAACTGTCCCAACTCCAGTCCCAGAATCGACCCCCGTCCCATCCCTTGCCTCAATGCCCCTGCCAACCCTTGCACATATTACAGTGTTTTAATGCCTGCTCCTTTGGAGGGGATAACCTAAATGAAACAGAATATAATACTACTAATTCCATATACCATTCTAGATGTAGGAAAACCATGACATATGTCCTAAAGACAATTAATAATCATTAAAGAATCCCAGTCACATCCAGCCCTAAGGTGTGCCTTAATCTTTTGTTTTGTTTATGTGTTGCATAAATTCATGTATGTTTACAATTAATATATACCATAAGAGTTGAGACAACCATGTGATTCATTTCCCCATTTCCCAATTGTTGAGTAAAGATAGTAAAACTTGCTAAATACAGAGTGTTACATTTTTTAAACGTCACTATACATTACTTCTGCTGATTGGCCAGTTGCATGTCAATAATGTATATATATATAGCATTTATCTGCTGTTTTGATGTCACACCTGAAACAGAGAAGTCTTTCATACATTTGACATAAAGGTAAGAAGCAAACTTTGAATCAGCTGCATTTATATTTGATCATTTATAGGTGACATTTTTATCCACTGTGATTTACACAAAATGAATCTTCCTCTGTTAGATCTGAGCAGCTCTTCTTGAGAACAATGAAATCTTTCCTCCTTGTTGCTTGTGTCTTTGGACTCTGTTGTGCTGTGCTAGTGAGTATCATTCTCTTGTTGATCAAAAGTATGTGTTGATGTGTTTTTTTGTTTGTTTGTTTTTTATTGTAAACCCCACAAAACTTATTATATAACACTCGAAATGACCAATCTATTTCTTTTCAGGCAGAGGATGAAGACCATCGAGAGAAGCGTTCATCAAGCCATTCCTCTGAGGTCAGATTAAAAACTCATACAAGCAAAATCTTTTTGATTTTTGTTAATGCATAAAATCCTTTTAATTACACTCTAAAAATGTGTTAAAAACAACAGAGGTTGGGTTGAAAATGGACAAAACCCAGCAATTGGGTTGTTTTAACCCAGCGGTTGGGTTAAACCTGCAGGGTAGTTTTATTTAACTCAATTATTGTTTAAAAATTATTGTGTTGCTTGCTTAAAAAGAACCCAAAGTATGTTTAAAAACAAACATTAATTTGTTTAATAAATAAAAAAACAATAAACATTTATTAAATTGCTTATTAAAAATGTTCACCTTTTGATTATTATTATTGTTGCTGCTAGTAGTTATGTGTCTGATTTTTAATTTCTAGGGGTTCACTTTAAGCCAGCCATATAGTAATTTTCAGACAATAGTTAAATATTGTAAAATACGCAGCACATTGGGCAAACATTTAACCCAACCGCTGGATTAAAACAACCCAATCGCTAGGTTTGTTAATTTTCAACTAAACTTGGGTTGTTTTTAACCCAGCAGTTATTAGAGTGTAATTAATCATATTAATTCAATTTTTTCTCTTGAGTGCAAAAAAATGATCCTGAGCCATACAAAAACATTTATGTATATAAATCATAGAAGTACCCTCTGATTATGTCTATATATGGCTTCATTTTGAAAATCTTATGTAGACTCTTTTTTAGAAATGACTTTGTTCTTCTACTGTTATTCCAACAGAGACGACCTGGAGGCTTCTTTAACCCATACCAATTTCAGCGTCCCTATCCCTACCCATACTTTCCCCCTTACCTGCCTCAGCCTCAGCCTCTGCCTCAGCCTCCAAACAACAATGCCCTCCTCAGCCTCTTGCCATTCATCTTAGCACAGCTGGCATCCACCCCTGCTCCTGCCCCTGCCCCGGCCCCGGCCCCAGCTCCAGCTCCTGCCCCTGCACCTGCCCCGGCACCCGCACCAGCACCTGCTCCAGCTCCTGGTGGGAGATAAGCTACCAGTTGAATTAAAAAAAGAAATGTGTCTGATTGACTCTAAATGCACACTATAATGTCTGAATTAATACCCTTGCTCTTGGTATCTTAAAAAAAAAATTATAATAATAAACTTTGCAACATTTAATCATATATTTGTGTTTGTGTTTTGCTTTCAAGTAGGTAAATGTTTATAGAGCTCATAGAAGCGTGCTTATGGCTGTTATCACACGACAACAACCAAAACTATAAGTATTTTTTAACTTAGATTACATTGTTACATCAGGAGATGGAGACAAGTAACTGAATCAGTGAATCATTCAACTGATTCAATCAAAAAGACTCTTTTACAGCTCTTTTACACTCTCTTACAAAAGAAACAAGTGACTGGATACATTCAAAATCAAATAGACATGCTACTTCTATCAATATGTTTGGAAGAATTGTTAAATAGCATACATTAAATGCCATGTGGAGTTTGTATATGAGGATGTTAATGAGATGATTGACAGACTGGTTTATGGTGAATGGTAGGGGTGTGACGAGACAGGTATCTCATGAGACGAGACGAGACGAGACAAGATTTTTACACACTATTTTTAAGAAATCCTCAATGGCGAAATACATGACTAGAAAAAATATTCTGCAGGTGTATTTGAAGTGTTTTAACTAATCATCTTGTAATGAATGTCATTCAGTTCTACTTTCTGAGTGTGAATTATCATATGCAGTAAAAGACAACAATACTCAAGCACTGTAAATGGTTTTGCCACTAATGACTGACTTTACTTCTGTATTATTTCTGTCTCTTCAGACCTTACTGTACATGATTTATGAGCTTCTACAACTTTTGACCTCCTAACTGAACTCCTTTCCACAAACTGATCATAGAAATATAAACAGTATAAATAAAAATGGTAACACTTTACAATTAGGTCTCATTTATTAACATTAATGTATTAACCAACATCAACTAACAATGAGCAATATATTTGCTACAGTATTTTTTAATCTTCGTTTATGTTAATAAAAATATAAGTTAATAAATAATTAATAATAAAAATAGTCATTCATTGTTAGTTCATGATAGTTCACAGTGCATAAACTAATGTTAACAAATGAAACCTTACTGTTTGTGCTTAATAAGATTAAGAGAAAACTGTTATTCATTTTTATGATAACACTTTACAAGTTGAAACGCACTCTCTAAATATTCAAAGTGCAAATAAGACAAAATTTTTCTTTGATACAGAGCTGAGAGATGGTTACAACTACACTGCCCAGCCTAAAATAGCTCTCATACTGAGAGATATTTGCATTCATCAGGGAGCCGCTTTCAAAATGCGGGGTATTAAAGGTCCCGTTTTTCGTGTTTTTTTGAAGCTTTGATTGTGTTTATAGTGTGCAATATAACATGTGTTCATGTTTCGCGTGTAAAAAAACACAGTATTTTTCACATAGCCTAATTCACTTATCTGTATACCGCTGTTTCCACTGTCATAAAAACGGGCTGATGACTTCCTTGTTCTATGAAGTCCCTCCTGCAGAAATACGTAACGAGTTCTGATTGTGCCAGCGGTTCCTGTGTTGTGATTCGACAGCAGCTTAGTGCACCCAGAGCCATAGAGAGCGCACCTTGCCCGGAAAGATGAACACAAAAGACAATAATTCCCGAGAGACTGAACTCTTTAATCTCCACAAGCAGCGACAGAAAATGTACAACGTTAGCACTCACTCAGAAGAGTACCTCATACGGAAATCAGCCATATACATAAACATAGTCCCCTCTTGTGGCCATTATGTGCACTGCAGTCCAATAACTATTGCAGTAAGGATACCACAAATTTTCAGGAACGAGTTAAACATAAATTGTAACCATTGATCTCTAAGTACAGCGTCCCTGGGAAGGCCAAACAAAGGTGATTGGACTTCGGGATGAAAATATCAGCGTTTCGACGACATGAAGACAAACACACTCTACAAACGCAACTCTTGTGTATTCCTGTGGGCGGAGGTTAGTCAAAAAGCTGTTTTAGTGACGTCATTAAAGAAGGAAGTAGAGGGATGTAGTCCAAACTGGCCGTTCAATGCAACTTCTGTTAAATAAAATATCTTGCTTGGCATTGAACTTTGAGCTTTAAAATTGTACAGATTTTATTTATACTCTAACAACAACAACATTACACCCTAACTAAAGTTTGAAACATGGGATCAAGAAGAACGGGACCTTTAAAATCGCGTTTGAATGCACGCGCGCGTGCGTTTACTTTCACTTTTAGCGATCGCGCGTACTCTGTAAATATGGAGCGGCGGCGACCATTATCCAAATTAATTAAATGTTTTTTATTTAAACACAAAGCAAAAGGACAGTGGAGGCGTAATGTAAATTTAGCAGTGGCATATTCTTTCCTAATCATCCTAACACTCTGTCATGGCAACATCACGAGACTACTTTTCGCTTCGACGAGAAATCTTGTCACACTTTAGTCTCGCGAGATCTCGTCACACCCCTAGTGAATGGTCTAATTTGTTTTTAGGGATAGGGTTATGGGTATAGGGTTAAGGTTGGACCTTCAACTCCACCCATTACGTCCAGAGAGGGGGAGCTGGATATCAAGCTCCACTTAGCAATTTTAAAAATGTAGGATACATATATTGCTTTTGTACAACATTTCAAATGACAAGTAGCCTATGTAAATAAGTAAGGAATTGTGTCCAAGACTCGACTTAGAAAAATTAGAACAAGCGAGAGAAGTTGTCACTGGAGTGATGGGCAGCATGATATTGCTTTTATACAACAGTTCAAAAAACAAGAATTTGATTTACATTTGGACAATTTTAATATTGCCAGTCACATTATTGCTTTTTGACAAATCAGTTTTGTAAATGACTCAATGAATTGCTCAACACTTGTTTTGTTCTTGAATGAATCAACATTTGTGAACAATTCAGTTGAATTCATTCATTTAATGACTCACTCATTAGAGTGCACACATGTCAGAGCTTGGAACGCTGCTTGAATTAGATTCGAGGACTAACTGTTGTATAATTTAAATATAAATATTTTTGATACTTTTGGAATGCTGCATGTATGATAACACTCATAAACAAAAACGGAAGAAAAGGGAAAAAGGAAGACTAAAACAAATATATATGATTCAATGATGCAAAGTTTATTTTATTTATTTATAACATAGCAAGAGCAAGAGGCAGGCATTATAATTTGCATTCAGAGTCAATCAGACATATTTCTTAGTTTAATTCAACTGGTAGCTTATCTCCCACCAGGAGCTGGAGCTGGGGCAGGTGCTGGTGCGGGTGCCGGGGCCGGGGCAGGAGCAGGGGTGGATGCCAGCTGTGCTAAGATGAATGGCAAGAGGCTGAGGCTGAGGCAGGTAAGGGGGAAAGTATGGGTAGGGATAGGGACGCTGAAATGGGTATGGGTTAAAGAAGCCTCCAGGTTGTCTCTGTGGTAATATCAGTAGAAGAACAAAGTAAGATTTCCACTGAAGGAAGTGTCCACATAACAGATTTTCAAAATGAAGACAAACATGTATTGACATCTTCAGAATGTATTTCTATGGTTTATGTACATACATGCTTTTACCTGGCTCAGGATATATTTTTTAAATTAAATTCATTAATTCAAAAGATTAGATGAAATGCAAAAAAAAAAAAAAAAGAGAGAGAGAGAGAGAGAGAGAGAGATTTTGTTTGTACAGTGTTTTCAATTTCAAACTGACCTCTGAGGACCGGCTTGATGAGCGCTTCTCTCGATGTTCTTCATCCTCTGCCTGAAAAGAAATGGACTGGTCATTTCCAGTGTTATAGAATAAGTTCATAATAGAATATAACAGTTGTGTGAGGTTTGAAATATAAATTAAAAAACACATCAACACATACTTTTGATCAACAAGAGAATGATACTCACTAGCACGGCACAACAGAGTCCAAAGACACAAGCAACAAGGAGGAAAGATTTCATTGTTCTCAAGAAGAGCTGCTCAGATCTAACAGAGGAAGATTCATTTTGTGTAAATCACAGTGGATAAAAATGTCACCTATAAATGATCAAATATAAATATAAATGCAGCTGATTCAAAGTTTGCTTCTTACCTTTATGTCAAATGTATGAGAGACTTCTCTGTTTCAGGTGTGACATCAAAACAGCAGATAAATGCTATATATATATATATATATATATATATATATATATATATATATTATAGACATGCAACTGGCCAATCAGCAGAAGTAATGTATAGTGACGTTTAAAAAATTTATTTAGCAAGTTTTACTGACTTTACTCAACAATTGGGAAATAGGGAAATGATTCACATGGTTGTCTCCACTCTTATGGTATATATAAATTGTAAAACTGAGTTTATGCAACACGCATAAACAAAACAAAAGATTAAGGCACACCTTATGGCTGGATGTGGCAGGATTTGTTGATTATAAATAGTTACCTTCATTATCTGTGACATTCTAAATATCTTCAAGAATCTAGAATGCCATATGGAATTGGTATATTTCTACAAAAATCAAGGGGGGAAATCATTACAATGTTGGAGCTGACATATGATTGTGATAAACATGAGCATGATTATGCTATTTAAAAAAAAAAGAAAGAAAGAAAGAAAAAAAAAAACCTGCATGGACTTTGTGCAGTCATATCAGGTGAAACATGGGGAAAATGTCTTTATAATGAAGGATAACATTGTTGTTACCTAATTAAAAAAAAAAAAAATCTAAATGGTTGTTATTAAAAAATATTCTTAAATAGAAAAGAAGTTTTTTGTTATTAAATACTGTCAGGGCAAAGTACATAGTAGTAATATTTAGTATTGGTTATTGAGTTATGGTTTGAGGATAGGTGGTTTCAGGGGTAGTGAGTGATAACACAGTAATCATAATACTAATCAAATAAAGAGAAAATATAATAATGATTTATTTTTGTCAAAATGTGTTAACTGTTGACAGTATTCTTCATATGTTATTTCAGCAGATTCCAACATGAGCTTTGCTAATCATAATGGACCACAATTAAAAGGTCTCTTCAGGTTTTCTCATCAATAACAACAACAAATAAGACTTTTCCAGTTGTTTCCAGATTACAGTCATTAAAATCAAGTAAATAATAATAAATGAAATACTATGGTGTCCGAATGCCAAAACACCTGCAGTTATCTACTAAGCATTCAAACTGGTGTTTTTGCATAGGAACTCATAGGAACTCTACACACAAACATTAAATGATTAGCCAATCTACACATAAGTGAAAAATGTAAAACACTTTACATCTTGTGTCTTCTGCTTGTTCAGTGTGCAGTGGAGCACATGTACAGTATGTGCACAAATACACTCTAAAAAATGCAGGGTTGTTTCATCCCAAGTTTGGGTCAAAAATGGACAAACCCAACCATTGGGTTAAATTTTTAAATGCATTTTTTAACCCAACGGTTGGGTTTGTCCATATTTGACCCAAATTTGTGTTTAAACAACCCAGCATTTTTTAGAGTGTATGCTGTATGCACAATTGATGAACTTTACAGTTATTTAACTGAATTGAATCAATACTGAACTGACTTGAGCTGAATAATGATACTATTGGCTTATTAGAGCTGCTTTACAGCATAATTTGAATTTGTTACTATCGTGAAGCTGAAAAAAATCTATTTTGTATAAAACGCTAAATAAAGGTGACTTGACTTGACTTTCTATCTCAAAACTATGAGTTTTAAGTGCACTTGATCATGATCAAATTAGGTATAAGTGTTTTCACATTGGGTGTAGTTATTGGTGAATGAGTCTGGCATTTATATGGCGATGTTTCCCAAATTAAACAAAAGAGCTGTTAGTTTTGAATGATGTAGAGTACTGTGTTTAGCGATTTGCAGACTTGGTCTGAAGAATGAAGTGAATGAGAGTGAATTTTTTTCATGGAGTAACCTTCAAATACCACTTTTAGTGTGTAAGCAATCAAAAAAACTGTAATACACATTCATTTTACTATTTCTTCTTTGTGATGCTAGCAATTTGCATTGCATTATTTCTACAGGTTTAAGTCTGGTATGTGAAATTTATGTCATGTTTTTAATCATTTCTTAAGTGAATTAACATCCAGAATACTGAATCACACACAGGCAGCAATAGATGTAAAAGCAAAATTGTTTTAATGGTAACAAATTGCTGAAATAAACTGAGAGCAACAACAAAAAATACAGAAGATAATATGTTTAGCTCACACTGTGCTTGTCAAGTAATTATTCTAATGTTCAAAAGTGTAAAGAGAGGATCGATTTGCTTGTAGGCTAATATCACTAAGCTATCAGAGCCTTTCTAATCATTATTCTCATATAAATTCAAAATGGTAGCTCTCAACAAAGGAGGAAGTCCTAACGTGCTGTGATAGGTGCAAGGGTTGGCACCGGCGTCGGGGCAGGGGACGAGGTGGTGGTTCGGGCAGGGTTTGGAGCCGGGACATTTCCAGAGGAAAGGGCCATCAGCAGCTGAAGAATCTGGTTGAAGGTAAATACGGGGGGCAAAGCTCCCATCTGATAAGATAGAATTGTGACAAAAACAACCAAACAAGCTATTAAAACAGCATGCTTATAGTTTTTGTTAAACTTTACGTTTTTAAATTTGTGTTCAAATTTTTGACAAACCTCATCTGAATCCGAGCTGGATAACGAGCGATCCGCACGCTGGTGAACTTCAGCCTAATTACAGTAATAACAATCATTATTGTCACGGTATTTACACATGCATCTATAGCTGCAAATGTATAGCTTTTGTAACATACCCGGGAAGCCAAAGTCAGACCAAGAAGGCATGCAATTAAGATTACTGTCTTCATGTTTCTGTCAAAGAGTATTCTCCAAAGCAACAGCAATAATATTTTTAGGAAGAATAATAGTTTGCTCTGATGCCTGAGGATTTAAATACAGCGGTAGAACACACCCCTTTGTTTTGTTGCTTCCTAACAAACACCTCACCCTTTCTGCTGTTGCTAAATGCACTAGACAGGTCAATCCTAAAACATTAGGTCGGCTTAAGGCAACAAATTAGTTTAGCAATCAGTAAAATCCCTCCTACACATCACCCTCCTGATATTGCAATAGAGAAAGACTTGTAAGAAAGTCAACAACAAAATAGGCCTACTGTTATTGACCACCTTAAATTACAGTTTTGTATAAGTATTCTCTTAAATTCTCTAATAATTGATAAGTCCTTGGTTTAAACAAATGAGCCACAACAACAGTGACAGTTGCTCAGCCACTGGCCTTTATAAAGAGTGAAGCAAGACCAATGCGACAGAGCTGGAAACGGGGACAAACATTGAGAAGGTAAGCTCTTTAATGAGGCACTGAGATCAGTTACTATTAAAGTCAGTCAAATTACATTTAAATCTAAAAATATTGTACATATTTATTATTTTACAGAAGAAATGTGGTTTCTGGTGGTATTGTCATGTGTTGCGGTGGCAGCTCAGGTGAGTAGCAACATTGCACTGACATTTATCTTGGGTATTCGCCTTATTTTTAACGTACTTAGAGTGGACTAAGTCCATTTGTAAACTGAATATGTCTGGCTTCCATTTATATTTAAAGGTGCCCTAAAACTTTTTTTAAAAAGATGTAATATAAGTCTAAGGTTTCCCCTGAATGTGTCTGTGAAGTTTCAGCTCAAAATACCCCATAGATTTTTTTTTATTCATTTTTTTAACTGCCTATTTTGGGGTATAATTAGAAATTAGCCGATTCAGGATGTGTGGCCCTTTAAATCTGGTGCTCCACACCCCAAGAGCTCGCGCTCGCTTTAAACAACATAAAAAAAGTTCAAACAGCTAATATAACCCTCAAAATGGTTCTTTACAAAGTGTTTGTCATGCAGCATGTCAGTGTTTATTTTGATGTTTACATTGATTCTGAATGAGTTTGAGGCTGTGCTCCGTGACTAACTGCTAACACTACACTGTTGGAGAGATTTATTAAGAATGAAGTTGTGTTTATGAATTATACAGACTGCAAGTGTTTAAAAATGAAAATAGCGATGGTTCTTGTCTCCGTGAATACAGTAAGAAACGATGGTAACTGTAAGCACATTTAACTGTACATTAGCAACATGCTAACGAAACATTTAGAAAGACAATTTACAAATATCACTAAAAATATCATGATATCATGGATCATGTCAGTTATTATTGCTCCATCTGCCATTTTTTGCTATTGTCCTTGCTTGCTTACCTAGTCTGATGATTCAGCTCTGCACAGATCCAGACGTCCTGCCCTTGTCTAATGCCTTTCATAATTTTGGGAACATGGGCTGGCATATGCAAATATTGGGGGCTCGTTACTCGTTATGCTGCTTGTTATTGCAATCTGGTATTTCTTAACATATTATTTTAATGTATTGTCGTAGTTATAAACACATTGGTTTGTAGGGCAAGTAGTTTACATTGTTAGCTATTCTTCTAGTTCCCTATAGCTGCAATGAAGCGGAAATCTCGCACATTCACCGAAAATATCTTATTCCGCGTTGGTGGATATATTGGTATTATAGTTATTGTATTGTTTTCAGCCCAGGGATAGAGACCGATGGGATCAAGTTAACTCAGTGAATGGAGAGAGATATTTTCCAGGGCCAGTAAATGGAGGAGGAAAAGTGCCTCAGCCAGTGGGCAGAACTCCAGTTAGACCGAGATGGGAGCAGAATTTTGGACATCCAGCTTTTGTAAGTTTTTGTAGTAGTTTAGATTAAAAATGTGCATGACTAAAATCATTCAAGGTTTAATTCAAAATGTCAAATGTCGCTAATTATAGCCAGATCTGGTGGGCCCATTGTATCCAGATGGACCAAAGCAACAAGCACAAGATCCATCTAATGGATCTCCATTTGGACAAGATCCAGAATTCCGTGATCAAAATTTAGGAGGCAGGGTGCGCAACATTTTAAATAATGTTTGCATGTTTTGCAATCATTATTCAGTACAATATATATACATAAGTTTTATCTTCTGCTGTAGGGTTATGAGTCTGAGTTGACTAGACCAGAGTCTAGTATGAACCAGGTAACACAGAGGAGCGGACAATGGCATAGATGGGGAGGAACAGGAAAACCACTGAGGAATGGAAGAGCTGGTAGACCACCTTACAAAGTAAGTTAGACTCCAAATTTTGCTCCTTTGTCATTTCTTATCAAAATAATGAAGTTATTTTGCAGAAATGAAGACTGTGTGTCAGATGTACGTCTCCGTAAAGAGTGCTTTTTTAAAAAAAAAGCAGTTTTGCGTACATTCTAAATCATAAACCTCTTACAGACATTTTCTAAATGTCTGTCTATGTAACATCTGACAGGAAATATCCTAGAGACATATTACAGATGAACAGATGCTCTAAAAAATACATCTTCTAGATAAAACCTTGCAAATCAAATAGATATAGCGTGCACTATCAGGGCAGAGTTTAAATATTTGCCATTGAATTAAATATTATTATTTATGCGGAATAACAGAATTTTTGAAAGTTAGAATAAAACAGCAAGTTTGCTAAAATATGAAAATTAATTGTTAATGCTGTTAAATCCTTTCAGCCGGACTGGATGCCGATGCGCCCAACTCAAGCTCCAGTAGATGGGGGGACAGAGAATCAAATGAATCCACTCTTTGGAAAACCCCTGAGTCCCAACATGATGGTAGGCTTAAAGGCTTATATTTATGAGCTCTTCACAAATTCATTCATGGAATAAACAGGGTTTTATGTCCAATTGTAATTGATTGTGTATGGGTTCACTTTCATAAATGTCTCAGGACAACAGGCAGTTCATAGCAATCTTCAAGGTAAGATCATTTAACCAAAGACACTATATGTCATTAACTGACTGCATTTGAAGTCTCTAATCAGTGTTTAATATATATATATATATATATATATATATATATATATATATATATATTTTTTTTTTTCTTTTTTTTTTTTTTTTTTTGCACTTGGATGAACATATATAGGCTGAAAATGTCACTGTGCAGGTGAGTGAAACTCTTGGTGTTGTTGTTTTGTATTTTTGAAAAAAAAAATTCTTTAATATTTTGACATGACTTGCAATGCTATCTAAATAACTTTCTGAATATATAAAAAAGCAAAAAAATAAATAAATAATATGTTCTCCCCTTCAACAGAATGTTAGTGCTTTCCATCTAAAGGAGGTAACGCCAAAAGTGGATAATTGGAAATTGTCGTTTTTTATAAAATGAAAATACAATAACATAGATACAATCAGAATTAATTTTTGCTTTTGTTTCCAGGGAGAGAATGTCTTCCTCTTACCAAAGGTGAGTGATTGGAACTGTACATGTAAAGATAATACACTGCCATTCATTTTCCATTCACAACATTTTACAACATGTTTCATTTCATACTTTGTTTAATTTGAGGTGTTGAACAGATAATGAGAATATAATTTAAATTGGCAAAAGGTAATACGATTATTGATATTCACAACAAATACATTCTTCTTTCCAGGGTAGAGGGCAGATGCAGGCACCAAAAAAGGTAATAAAGATTAGATTTCATTTTGATAAGTCACTAGTGTGTATGTTTCATCATAGTTTGTTTCATGTTGAAATAATGCATACCATTTGTGACTAAATTACAGGGTGGAGTGAATAGACCTCAGGAACTGGGGGTAAAGTTGTTTTTTATTAGCCTATAAAACTTTTTTATTGTGAAATAAGTTCTGTATGATTTCTTTGTTGTATATTTAAATAATTTAATATTTTTGTTTATCACTTTTAGTATGGGCAGGGTTTCTCCCTCTATGGCCCTCAGGTAACAGGCACTATAATCAACATTCATAATGCTTTATAATATATAAAAAATATATCAAATAAATATAAATATAACACATAAAAAGTACATTTAAAAGCAAATCAACTTAAACTTTTTCTATCTAACAGCCTTACGTGAAGCTCATCTACAACCCAACTGCAACGGTAAGTCAAATACAACAAATCACCTTGTCTATTAATCACATTCCATATCTGGGTCTAAATATTGTTGTTGTTGTTGTTTAATATCTATTAAGCAGTATATTGCAAATTTGTTCCCCACAGCCAAGAATCTCATTTGAATATGGTATTACACAGCTTGTAAGTAATCCGGAACATGACTAATATCACATTAGTTACAGTCAATAAATCTTGATTGATTCTTTTTTCTTGACCTTTTGAATGGTGTGGTTGTCTCTGCAGCTCCCTGCATTCATGAAGGTCAGTGTTTTGGTCCTCAAGTTGGTTTTGAACTATTTGAGTATTCATTTTATATTCTCTTGTTTTATTTATTTATACAACATTGCTTTTGAATCTGATTCTCCAGGCGGAGTCTAACAGTGATCATGGGACAAATTAGGAAAGAACCATATACAATAATCACACTGGTAGAACAGATTCCTGTACCTACAATAAATAAAATTAATTTGATTAATAACTTAATATGGGCTTTAAATAACTTATTTTTCTTTTTCCATAGGTGGACATCCAACTATTATATAATTCAGCATAGAATTGAAATGTATAATATAGATTATTATTATTTTATTGATGATTAATGCCTCTTGGTGGTTGTTCACTCTTAGTTTGCTGGATTTTCTTCTTTAATCATTTGAGAGTCTGTTCATTAAAACAGTATGTATTTATTCTATTATCATGGTGTTTTGGTTTCCCTGTTTGCCTGTCTGTGTTCCCTAGTTAGTTTTCTTGGTTGTTAATTAGTTCCCAAACCTGTTCCTCTTGACATTGATTACACTCCTTGTGTATTTAAGCCCTGTGTTTCTCTAGTTCCAGTATCATCTTTATTTAACATGTTTGTATGAATGTTTCCTCCTGTGATCTCCTGAGTTATTCCTGTGTGGATTAAATAAAGACTTTTTTTGTTGTCTACTCCTTTCGTTTTTAGTGACACACTGCTACTTGATCATTTTGTCACTGAATTGCATCACTTATTTTACTCTTGATTACTTATACATGCAAGCATCAAGTTTTATTGAATAGGAATAGGAAAAATCATTACAGACCAAATAAATTGAGCATCATTTATTTATTTGGCAACATATGTATATTTCCAAATTGAACAAAAATGTCTCCTGTGAGGGATCTCCATGGTGGGATATCTGGAAAACCAACAACAAATGTACATTCTGATAAATTAATTGGTAGGATATCCCATTATAATATACTTTTAAGAAAACTTTGTAATACCTTTTTAATAACAAATTCTTCTGAGCCTACGGCTCAAACAATGGGAAGCCAGGATGCCCCTGTCAGAGACAGGGTTGGTTAATAAACAAGCAAATGTGTCATGTTTTTTTCATGTTTAGTTAATAATAACATGTTTAAACCAAAGAAAACTGTGAAAAAAGTTTACTATTGCATTACCTCTCCAGTTCCAGGACCGGGCCGATCACCACGGTAATCAGGAGCAGACGTTACCTTCGGGTCTACTGCCTTCACCCTGTTCTGAAACATGTCAAAATTTGTCTTTAAGACTGTCTGAGAAGAAAACATAAATACAAGTCCCTTGAGATTACATTAGAGTAATGAAACAGGGGGGAAATAATATTAATACTGAATATTTATTTAAATATTAATCATAATTTTTTTTAATAAAATATTTAATATTTTTGAGTTGTGTCAAACAAAAATTCATCTTCTGTGATTCCTTTGTAGAGGTTTAAAAAAAAAAAAAGTGAATCTTACAATACCTGGATTGGTTGTATTGGTTGCATCGTAGCCTGGCCTTGAACATTGGGGCCAGCATTCTGGGGTATCAGCCTTACAGGAGTGTTTCTCAGAGGATATAGATTTGTCAGGAAGAATGGAAAGCCCTAGAAACAGAATTTGACTTACTCTCCAAAAAATCACTGATAATAAGGTAAATCAGCATCTACTGTATGCTCAATAAAACTGTCTATACCGGGGGAGGGTTCTGTGCTGGTATGCCGTTATTTGGACCGAAGCCAGGTATAGGCTGCTCCTGCTGCAATGGGGGCAACTGTGCTGGGTTCAGCTGGTTTATTTGAGGGGGATAGAAAGGTCCCTGCATCGCAGGGTTAAAGTTCAGCACCTGCGGGGGCTGCTGCTGGATCAGGTAGGGAGAGAAAAATGGAGTACCCTAAGGAGAAAGAAAACAAAGAGCTATAGGATTCCACTAAGATTCAGTTGAACACCTTATAATATGAGCGCCATACAATTTAGAATAAATATACAGGTATTTCACAAAAAAGTAATTTACTAGTTTAAAAAATACTTTGCTTATTGGATTTGAAAACACTATATTAAGATACTAGTTAATTCCTTGTTTCAGGTTAAGCCTTAAATGTTCGAGCAAAGCTTTTTAAAGTGACTGGAAGCTGAATTACCTGTGCTGGACCCAAACCCACACCTGCTAGAGTGAGTCCATTGAGACGCAAAACCTACAAGAAAGGAACGTTTAACAACTGTCAAAAATGCAGGACAAAAAACAAAATTATTCACTACTGTTAAAACGCTTGGGATCAGTCAGAGTTATTTATTAATTTATTTTGACAGAATACTTTTATTCAGCAAGTATGCATTCAGTGAGAGTAAAGACATTTATCATGCTACAAAAGATTACTATTTCAAATAAATTATGTTTATATTCAGTTTCCATTTATCAGTGAATCCTGAAAAAAAATGCATCAGATTCCACAAATATATTAAGCAGCACAACAGTTTTTAACATTGATAAAAAGAAAAGTGAGCACCAAATCAACATATTAGAATGATGTCTGAAGGATCATGTGACACTGAAGACTGAAGAAGAGTAATGGTGCTGAAAATTCAGCTTTCATCACAGGAATAAATTACATTTTAAAATATATACAAATATATATTTACATTTTAAATTGTAATTATATTCTACAATATTACTGTTTTGTGTTTTTGATCAAATAAATGCAGCCTTGGTGAGTATTAGAAACTACTTTCAAAAACATTAAAAAATCTTACTCTGACTTTTCAAAGGTAGTGTAATTTAATATATAACAATTAATAAAATAATTTAGGATGAAAAAAAAAGTATAAGAAACAAACCTCATTGCTGTTACTTGCAATTATTCCAAATTGTGGCTGGTAAATCTGAGAAACACAAACAGCTTTTTAAGTATAAGTTCAAACTGAAAACATTTATATATATATATATATATATATATATATATATATATATATATATATATATATATATATATATATATATATATATATATATATATATATATATATATATATAAATGAACACTTACAGGGACACAAGTGCAAATGCTGAGAAGACCAGCCATGGAAAAGACGGCCTGAAACTTCATCTTGGTAAGCTGTGGATGCACAAATGACGACAATAAACAAATACTAAAATATGCTTTTAAAATGAATCCTGGCTGGTACTGTCTATATATACTTCTAATAAAACAGTCAATAAATGCACAATATTAGAGAAAATAAAAGTATGTTCATGAGAGCAGAAGTGCAACCTATTATCGTCTTTTCCCCTTTGCTTTTAAACTGGTGTTTGCCCTCTTATAATATCAGGTTGCTGTAGTTGTGACACATGCAGTGTGTGTCATGTTTCTCAATTTGTCCATAACGCGTCATATACACATATATCATTATGGTCAAACACCTTAAAACCTGAGTTGCTAATTGTTTTCATCAATTTATTGTCTGGGTTTAAGTATGTTTGTAAGTACAATATGTGTGTTTTGCTGATATAAGAACTGTCTTTCATTATAATATTATAGTAAATCATTAAAAACATCTAATGCTTAAGAGATCAAACAGATGCCTGCCTTGTCACAGATTCACAGACTAATAAGCAGGCTGAATGAAGAGCTGTTTGCTCTGTGAGGTCAGGAGACAAATTATTGTCTGACTGAGGGGGGAAAAAAACAAGAAGAACAGATTGAATCATTCTCTTCAAAACAATAATTAACGTAATTAGTGTGGTCATCTCCACTCCATGATTACTAAATCATGTAATCTCCAATTACATGATTTAGGGGCTGAGTATTCCAGACAGAAGAACCAGACTGAAATGGTTTGTATTTTTTCCAGCTGTAGTGACCTTTCTCCTTTCTAAAATGTGCAGCAACCTTAAGAGTCCAGTAGATGGCATTATTAAACAAACAACAAATATCTTAAAACATTATTTAGTATCTATTTTAGACTACATTTTATTTTATATTTAGTTACCAGATGTCTAGATTTGGTTGAGCAAAATGTATATTTATTAGATTTTTTAAATTTACAAGTTATGTCTGTACCTGGTGATATATATATTTATTTTCTGACTTTGATATGCACAACAGTTGTGACACAAACCATTTTGCACACTACTGAAAATACCCTGAAAGATATGATAATGTAGTCAAGCACCATTTGCCAATTTAAATGAGTAATGAAATAAGATGAGGTAGAACAGCCTGTCTTTTTAAAATTGAAATACTCTACTGTTCAAAAGTTTGGGGTCAGTAATGTTTTTGAGACTTATGCTCACCAAGGCTGTATTTATTTGATCATCAGATACAGTAAAAACAGTAATATTCATATTACAGTTAAATAACTATTCATTTCTGTGATGCAAAGCTTAATTTTCAGCATCATTACTCCAGTCCTCAGTGTCACATGATCCTTCAGAAATCATTCTAATATGCAGATTTGGATAAATAAATACACACATACATACATTTACACATACATACATAAACTGAGTGTTGGGGGAAAGTAATGTGTTACAGTATTGCAATATAATATATACAACATTACAATATAATATATACTCCATAAAAAAAGTATCTAATTGCAATACTTAGTTAATTTTTTTGGAAAGTAATGCATCATGTTATACTTTTGCATTACTTGTTCTTACCTGGGCTGGAATTGCGTGTTTGTTTTTTAAGTTTTTTTAAAAAAGTTCTGTTTTTGGCAAATGTAAAGGCCCTTTTACACCAAAAGTGAAATGAATAAGCCTCATGCTGAAAGAAATAAAAATTCATGCCTGTACAGTAGAGTGCACAGCTCAAACAAACAAAATATTATTTGACTATCAAATAATCAAATAAAACTTATTTGATAAAGTAACTCAGATATTTTGTTGTAAATTTAAAACTAATGTATTGCTTTATGAGTTACTTGGAAAAAAAAAGTAATCTGATTACATAACTTGTGTTACTTATAATGTGTTACCCCCAACAATTTTTTCTATTATTAATGTTGAAAAGAGTTGTGCCACTTAATATTTTGTGTAAACCAAACCATAGATTACCATAGGGTTTTTTTTTTTGTTTGTTTTTTTTCAGGATTCTTTGATGAATAGAAAGTTCAAAAAAACAGAATTCATTTTTAAAAGTTTCATTCACTGCTTTCTTTTGACCAATTTAATGCATCAATGCCAAATCAAAGTATTATCTTAAAACTAAATCTTACTGACCCCTTTGTGCATTGTTTATGATTCATTTTTTTTATTTTTCTTTAATCTCTCTATCTGTACATGTGTAGTGTTGTCAGTTGTGATATGTGATTGATTGTGTACTGTAAGTTGTTGATTGTTGCATTTATAATTCAAAAGAAAAAAAAAACCTACTCTCCCCAAAATGTATTATTATGATCAAATCCCAACAAACCTAAGGAGCTTACTGTCTTTATTTTCTGTCTATGTCTGTATAACTTTTGAAGAATTACGTCTTTTTCTGTCCAGATGCTATTTTGTGGTAATACATCTTTTCTGAAACAACCACAGTTTTGACATACTTTTAGTCTGAACCATAATAATTGTTATGGCTTTCTTTAGTCTCTTTGGACCAGTGCCCACATCAGAAATAAGTTTTGTCAGAGACTGACAAAAGAATACACATCCTTAATGGAGATCTGTTTGCTGTGTGAGGTACTGAGACAAATTAGGGACAAATTTGCAGAGAATGCAAAAACAAAGACAAATTGGATTTCTTTTTAAAACAGTGATGTTGAACATAATCGTCATGATAGTGTTAAACGTATGATATATTATTTTTTCCTTTTAAAAATGTTCACAATAACTTCAGGAACAGTTACCAGTAGATGGCAATATAACACAATGAACAAACTCATCATGGTCATTATTATCATATCATTAAGAGAGTAAAAAATTGAAAGAGAAAATATTCACAGTTGCATCAAACTAGTGACTTTTATTAAGTATTCAGTATAAACATTTATTACACATGCTGATAATTTGTCAATATAAAGCAAAAGGTAAGACAATTAGAATGGATTAACTGCATAAAGAATACTAAACATTTCACATATCAGCAATGATTCTGTAATATTCTAAATAGAAAATGACATTTAATGTAGAATATCTTGAAAGTATCTGTGAAAAGAAACAAACTCAATAAGGTTTTCAGCAAAAGTATTGATTGTTGTGCATTAAAATCTGTGTAATAAAGTCTGTCACCACATAAAAAACACACCTCAGTGATTCAAACACGTCTTTCACTCAAATTTACCCCACAGGATTTCCAGACACAGTAGGGCTGAGCTGAGCTGGCATCTGTATGCAGATGATAAAGTCAAAATTATATTATGATGTACAACACATTAGATTTCAGAAATGTACAAAAAAAAAATTATACTAACCTGGGAGATTGAGACAGGTGATCTCGCAGTGTTCCTTCTGAGGTAGGAGCGCTGAGGAAAAATTAAGCATGATTTAACAGTTTGAACGGTGGATGACAGGAATTCTGCCTTTTGAATACTGCATAAACACTGCTAAACAATGAAGTTACAGTAACGCTTTTTACCAAGAACTTATAAACCTGGAATATGACACTGAAATTTGACATGCTTAACTAATAGACATCAACACACTTTTCCCAGGTGATTAATCACAGTACATTAAGATAACTGTTTTGTATTACATGTTTTCTGAAACGTTATTAAAATATATAAATGAGCCAGGTTCAAAATTTCATTTTGCTCACATATTAGAGTTAAAGATTTTTATAAAGGAACTTTTGGATACTGCTTTTTATCACTCCATAAATCAGACATTTCTGTCAACAAATAAAAATAATTTTTTAAAATTCACGCTTTTAGGAATAAAATGTTAAATATGTATCAGGTAAATTACATATTAACTGTAAAAACCTTCAGAATACAGATAGGAATAAAATTAGTGGAGATTTCTAACTAAATGCATGAGAAAAAAAATATTTTGTGAAAAAGCCTTTAAAGATATGTACTTCTGAAATCTACAGATACAAATAGATAAAGTGTAATAAAATAAACAATTAAAATCTTATTTTGGGATGTTTTTCTTTCCATTAGTAAGAGAAATCTCAAAATTGACCACCAGTACTTGAAAAAACAAGGGTTTTGTCTTAATGAAATGACCTCAGGATTTAAATGTGTGGAAAATTTGATGATGGAGGGTTGATGCAATGATGGAGTACATGAAATTGCAAACTTACCTTAAATCTAGTCAGTGAGCCTGGCGGTACAGCTTGGTTATTTCCAGTAAGACCTTGACCAGCCTAAAAAACATTAGGTTATCAACATATGTATAGGCCATGCATTGAATTTTTAGCATTAGCATAGTACTAGCAACTAGCAGATTTGTTTTGTACCGCAACTTGTTGCTGAGGAGGGATTATGCCTGGTTGATTCTGGGGCCCACCAATGTAATACGGCAGCCCCTGTAGTTAAAGCACATCTCAGATTAGATTAGAAATAAATGTATATTGTTATATACAAACGTTGTGAATGAACATGAACAAATACCCCATTAGAGGGAGCGAAAGGGTAAGCCATCTGAGGTCCAATGTTGGGTGGAGCGTAGGGAACTGCAGCCACAGGCGGCTGCTGAAGCACGTATGGGGGAAGAGCGGCTGCAGGCAGAAACTGTCAGACACAAAAGAGTTTGTAATTATCCGTGTAGGACATTATACCAGTGGGATATATAAAGTGCTTAAGTGGTAAATTATCAGTTTCTACCTGTGTTAATGGAGGCTGTCCTATAACAGCAGCACCTCCAGAAACAATGGGTGGGTTCAGACCACCCACCAGAAGAGGGTTAACTCCATTTACACCAGTAACCAGACCACCATTCAGACCATTGATCAGACGCAGCTTCTAAAAATCAGAGCAGCTTAAAGCATCAATATTAACAAACATAGCACAGATAATCCTGAAGATATGAATGATCTTACCTTGGCTGAGCTCATCTAAAAGAGAAGAAAGATTAAAGCATGTGTGGATGAACTGATCAGTCATTAATGACCAAAAGATGTTTAAAGTAACATGATAAAATGTATTTGAGTGAATCAATGTACTCACATCAGCAATTATGGTCAGAACCATAAAGACGAAAACAAAGTTCTTCATTTTACAATCTGAAAAATAATCTCAAACAACATATTTTAAAATTATACAGTCAATATATTCAAACCTATTATCATTTAGCAGCAAAATGTTGCTGGCACCCACCTGTTTGTCACTCCAGCAGTGAATTGCTCTGCCATGTACAGTACAGTACATCTCTTTTATTGAGCTGGCTGGTCTAGTTCAGCCAATTAGAGTTCAACACTAATCCAGCTGTGTTTATCAGTAGGGTATTAGGAAGCATTAGTTACGTTATGGTTTTGTTATTCATGTATTTTTAAGTTTACCACAGGGATACATTCTTGGCAGAATTTGTGGTCATTTGAGTTTTTAAGGATTTTGCATTCTCAGAGTGACTAAACGTACACAGATGTACATTAAGTACATATGTCAATGACATAATTACATTCAGTGTAGCCTGCACAGACACATGAAAACAAAAATGTGGTCTCAGCTGTAGTTTTGCTCTTGACCTATATGAAAACATTGTTTGTGTGGTATAAACTCATTGATCCTGCTCTGAATGTCTTAGGTCTTAGATCATATGCATTATCATGTAGTCAACAAATGCCTGTCCTGTAAGCCATGGTACCACAAAAGCAGTCATAACTGAAATGTGTAATGTGACCTGATGCCTGATATATATACATTAAATTCTTTAAAAATAATCTCCATATACAGTTGCAGTAATAACCTATTTGCTTAAGCACTCACACTTTCTATCAGTTCCATAAAAGTACTATCAAGGTTTCCTAAAAAAATAAATAAATCATAAAACACTTACTAGATGGACCAAAATATGTGAAGTTTTCATAAAATATGTAATCTTTTCTAAGGCATCAAGTACACATTTTTATGTTTGTGTATGTTTGTTGGTTACTAAAATCACAAGAGATGATAACTGAAAAATGTCTGATTGTTCTATCATTGTATTTTCTCAAATTTTCACAAACATCATTAACACTGTACACAATAAACAACATTTACAGAAAGTCTGGTAAAATTACTAAAATGGTAAAGACTATTTGTAAAAAAAAATAATAATAAAGTTACATACATTTTTATCTTCTGAAAACAGTGCTTTGAATTTGTCTGATACATTCATCAAGATGACAGTCATTTCATGTGAATTTGGACCACAAAAGTTAATAAAATACAAAGAACTTCAACAAAAACTTAACAATAAATTACAGCATGTGAGTTAAATATATGAGAATCACAGCAAAGGGTCTGAATACTTAGGACCATGTGATATTTCAGCTTTTCTTTTTTAATAAATCTGCAAAAATGTCAACAATTCTGTGTTTTTCTGTCAATATGGGGTGCTGTGTGTACATTAATGAGGAAACAAAATGAACTTAAATGAATTTAGCAAATATATATATATAGAAAGCTTTTGAACATTAGGATAAAGTGCATTGTATCAAAGCAATCAAAGAAAAAGTGCAGAGTAACACTTAAAAAGCAGCAGCACAGTATAACAGGGGGGTTTCCAGTGTGGGCAAATCTGACATCATCTGGGAGATTGTTCAATTATGGCAAGAGTAATAGATGTGCAGTTTGACCATGTCTGGCTCAACCCTAATGACTTAAGTTTTCATTGCTGACAGACATCTTATCAGGAAAAGGCCATTAAGTGATTTGTAATTAAATGTGTTAAGGCAGTCCACAGGAAGGCAGTTCAAGCTTTCAGTGAATAAGGAATTCCTGAGCTGACAAAACATAATTCCTTTCTCTTTGTGTTTCACATGTTGTTCAATGGCACAGTTCTGCAGTTATCCCAAGAGTACCCTAAAAAGTAATGCCAACTTTCTCATTGCATACAGTTTAGAAGAAGAAAACTAAAGCAGTTTATCAGTATCCTACATTGTTTCTCCCAGTCATATTCCAGAGGTATTCCACACCCTTACTCCACACACCACATCTTCAGTGCTGTCCTGCTTCTTAGTGCTCATCATAGTCATGGTATCCTCTATGGGTGCGTGTGTATAAATGTGAGAGTCCTCTGAAACATTTGTGCTGGTTTCTTGTTGTGACAATCCGATGCATGCAGGCTCTCTTGATGGCTCTATGTCCGCAGTAGACTCTGCTGCACTATAATAGTATTGAGCTTCTGGTGCTTGTGACTTTCTATGACACTTACACCAAAAGAACAGACAAATGCAACTGAGAGCAAACGCAGTCAGTAGAGACAGAGCTATGTAGTGATGCCCCTGGGTCACACCTGTGGCCGACACAGAGAGGAGAATGCAAAAGCTTAACAAATTTGATACTGAAAAACAATAAAAAAAATTAAAGTTGATTTAGTTTGATGTAAAACTTACCCTCCACAGTCACAGTGTTGACACTAATGACTTCACCCGTTTTCTCTTTCACAGTGAACATCCCACTATCAGAAGATGTCAACCCGCTCAGCGTAAGGGAGTTATTGATGACAGACACTCTGTTAGCGTATTCAGGTGAACACACAGTGTTGTTTCCTATCACGCTGCAAACCAGGGTCTCGGTTGAACCGGTGAAAGTCACCGTCACAGGGTCTGAGCTGAACAGGTCAAGGGTGAGATTGTCGCCAAACTTTTTTGCATAGAACTTTTGAAGAGCTGAAGAAAAAAATGGCACATTTTATTTAAACAATCCTTTCTTTTTTTGTAGAAAAAAGCACTGTAAAAATAATACCACTAATAATAACAACATTCAACAACCTGTAACATTAAGAGTGACAGCACCAGGATACCCATGTTCCTCTTCTGCACTGTGCATAGCAGGGCAGTGTGACATTGCGTCCGATTGTGGCGTTCACATTAGTGGGTACTGAACAATGAAAAGACACAAAACATACAGCATAAGTTCACATCGAACAGTGCCAAGCAAACTAGGACGGTAAACTTTACAATTAAATGATCTTATACCATGCTTAACTAATAAAGTCGGAACTTACCAAAAACTTCCAAGTGAAATCTACAAAGAAATGCTGAATCGCACATGGCGTTGTACCAGCCTTCATCGTTGTACAGAACAGGAGACAGTTTTAGAGACAGGCCTCCAGCCTTTTCAGAGAAATTTACTCTGTTCTTAAAGTTGACTCCTTCTGTGCAAGTCCCTTGAACACATTGAAATACACCCAACTTTTCATTTTTTGTTGTAAATTCCCAGAAAACATGCCCATTACATGTTTTGTTGCAAGGGATAATCGCAGTATCCCTCACTTTGACCGCATCACAGACTAACATTCCATCCAGACAGATAGCTACAGCACGGAAGAGAGAATTAAAAAGTAATTTTAGATCAACATGTTTCATTGTAAATAAATAAAGTAAAACACTAGTTAGTGTGAAGGGAAGTGACAGGCTTTTGCAGTGACAAAGTGATTAGCGATAGCAACCATTGATGCAAAAAAAGTTGAACAGAGATCAACAAGCAGTTAAAGTGGTTGTGAGGACAGACCACATTGCTTATTGAAAGTTGTCAAGAAGAGAATTCACAATATATAATTTCACAAAAGAATAGAAATTGACATCTTACCAAAGAGTAATAGAAGACAATAACTGTGGATCCCTGATGGGTACCTGGCTGGTGCTTGCCAAAATGGCATTATAGTTTGTCTCTTGAACTGGAGCATTTAAAAGGGGAAACAATAATAAGACTTAAATTAGACAAAAGAATGCAATTTGTTTAACCACAAAAATAAAATAAAAATAAATAAATAAATAAATCATTAGGGTGATAAGTGTGAAAGAAGCACTTGCAGTCAATCATTTGTGTCTTAAACAGCTTCAACATTATTCTGGCGGTACAGAAATAAAACAGAGATTAAAGATTACACAAATATGAATACAATTTACAATTTAATAACTACTCAGTTTACATTAATAAATAGCAAAAAGTAAGTAAAATCAGTAATTGCACTTCAGTTTAAGGCACCAGATAAAGGTTCTCTAAGCGATCCTGGGCGGAGTAACTTCCTGTTGACGTTCGAAGTGTTGTCAAACAAAACAGAGGCTAGCTTGACTATGATTAAACTATGATTTTAACATAAGCTTAAACGTTTAAATGTTGTCCCACTTGCGTGAGTAACCTAATATATAAATATGAAGTAATGAAATGAATAAAACAAATGTAGTGCGTTTAATTAAACGTGACATCTATGAAGAGAATCGCAATGCTGACAAGCCATGTTCAGTAACAACTTTTGGATTGAAATAAAAATAAGTAAATGTGTTTGTAATTGTGATATACAACAATGGATCAGCTACGCACTGCAAACGCGGAAATATATGAAAGCACGATAGCGCGTGCTGCATCCTACTGCAAAGGCATGACGGTATAGTGCTTCTCCGCTCTCCTCCGCTGGCCTCCCTGCGTTGTCTTTTTTGGTCGATATTAACCAACCTTTCATTTCGACAAAAATAATATCCAAGCTTAAAGTAAAGTGCACATGTCTGAATGTTTAACATGGTGCTGTAAATTGACCTGTTGCAACTGATGCTGTTGCTAATATGTGGTTATCTGTCGTAATCACCTCAGGAGTCACGGTCGAGGGGGAGGAAAATCGATAGGTTGATGGCTTTTTTAATTTGCATGTTTTTTTATTTTAATTGAACTAATATTTTTTAGTATTTTGTTACAATTATTGATAAAATGCTATTTCTAATCGTTTAAAAAAAGTGTTTCAAATTATCTCGCGACCCCACTTTGGGAACCACTGGTTAGATTACAAACACAAGCTTAAAAAAATGTTCAAATAATATCATCCCATGTATAGACTGTACACAGCACACCTGTCCGGTTTCAAGATCTTGCTCCAAGTTACAGGCTCTGGGGATTGCCGTATCCAGGGTTAGTTCTTTGGAGTTCTGTTGACAAATTTTCAAGGCGCGTCGTTTGAGTAAAAAAATAGCAACAAGGTGTTAAACTGAAGTCCACCTACGTAACATCTCCGATCGATTGTAAAGAGTAACAGACCCTGAACAGACCTAAATCCAATGCTGCGTTCACGTCACCTCGTATTTACCGGAATCTTGAAATGACATCACGTGACGTTATATTCGGAGCTGTTCACGTCACGTCCTTTTGGTCCTTGAACTGGGAATTATGCGTTTCCATGGCAGCACTATCGACGCCTAAATGAATCTACAGCGGTCAGGCGGTACAGCGCGGCCACGTGGTACATCTGGGAGCTTTCAGAAAACTCCCAGTTTACAAGCTGTAATTACGAGCTCTATAAGGACGTGAACGCTTTTTACAAGCTAGAATCTCATAACTACAGGAATTACGAGGCCGCGTGAACGCACCTCAAGTAACGTGTAGATCTCCATGCGACCAATTTCATTGGCTGGGTTCACAGTGACGCGTAGGTTTAGGGATCAGTGTTTGGTGTAGGCAGTCGTCACTGTGACTGACATGGCCAATGAAATCTTTAGAATAGGCTCCAGGGCGGGATTGAGTATTTCCATTTTATGCAACTTTACACATTTATTAATACTAAATTAATAATTAATAAATTTAAGATCATCATGTTTGCAGCGAATATAGACGGAGTAATAATAATAGTAACACTAGGTCTGAATTGAAATAGGTTATATTGTACATTTTAATGGATCACGCTACAAAACATTATCGCATAATTCCCACTCTTACACTTGCTTTAACGGACAATAGCTAAACACTGCACAATCAAGCTGTTCATATATTTATTGTACATTCCCAATTTTTCTGATGCATGTCTTTAATTTAATTTCATATGTTGATATTAATTCAGTGTTTATAATGCTAATACTTGAATTTCAAAGAATTTTAACCCAAACTGACTGGGTTTCTAGATAGCAAAGTTTTTGTGAAAGTGGAAGACTTAAACACAAAGTCTGTAAAATAACTGTTAAAAGGATTTGATGATCACTAGTGATAGTATTTTATTATGTGTTGTCATCATTCAGGTTGGATTTCAGCTTCGAACGCTCTTTGTGATTGATTGGTTGTGACTTGCAGCATTTGTATGTGTTCTGGCAAGCAGGAAAATAGATCTTCAAATTATTCGCTAACATTATTTGTCCAATTCAATGCATTTTGTATGCATTAAATGTATTATTCCTTTCCTATACGTTCTAAAACAAAGAAAGAACGCTTTAAAAAATTTTATGATATTTACCCATCCTTAGAACTTCTCAGGCATAGATTTAACATTAATCACAATAATTGTACTTTTTGTGATTTTGATATAGAAACAACAGTACATTTGTTTTTTGACTGTATAATTACAGTAGTAGAGCCTTTTGGTCTAAAAAGTATATAAATTTTGGTATAATAATGGAAGATGTATACATTAAATTTCTACTGAACAATATTTTCATTTTGGGTAAATTTTATATTCATAAATCTAAGTGTCTTAAATCAAACCCTTTGTTTTCTGTTTTTCAGAAAGAATTTTGAAATTTCTGCAAATCTTTAAGAATGGTAAAATTAAAAACTGGAAGAAGACTGCTTGGTTTATTAAAGAAGACGACCCGTATGCATTATTTCTTCCTATTTTTGTTTCATTTTATAGAGTTGTGCTCTGTTCTTTAGTGATTTTATGTGATTTTGTACTGCTTTATTGTAATTGTGTTTTTCTGCAATAAAAAAAAAAAAAAAAAACTGAAGTTAGTCTTGCGTTAATTCTCACCGTCAGATGTTACGATGTGAAAATACTATTAAAATTATAATTTGAAAAATACATTATATTAAAAATCTTTGCGTTAACTGCCTTTCTATTAATGCAGTACAGGTAATGATCTGTGACCTCCCAGTGGTGTACATTTTGATTATACATGAAGGCAGCCGAGATAAGTAGCCATACCAGGGCTGCCTTCCACTCTGAATTTTTTTTACCCTTCACTCCCTAGTTAGTGGACTTGGATGTACGTCATTGCTTACATTGCACTAGTGGCCAACTACTGACGGAACTTGTGCGTAAGTTTTAAATGAAACGCACTAAGCCCACTTGGAATTCACTATGGTGCTGATTTATTTTTTAAACCCCTTTTTACTTTGAATTTGATTTGTGCACCTTTCTATATTCATAATAAGTAAGCAATGACGTACATCCTAGTCCTCAAGGAGGAGGGAAGTTAGTGAGTGAAGAGCATAAAAATTGAGTGGTATGGCTACATATCTCAGCTGCCTCCAATCACCCACAATCCTTTGCACACATTCCAGTTAACAAAAATGAATGATCACAAAGTGAATCAGCACTGAGCTTGTCCAATTTCGCTAATCAGCTAATCTCCAACATGTTTACTCTTAAACATTTGTCTTATACAAAATGCTGTTTTATAAGAGAAGTCACAAACAATTGTGCGAGAGGTATGATTCAGTTTATGGCACTTCTCATTCATTTCTGCTATCCGCAAACAGTGATTGACTATCGCACAACTCTGACCGAAATTCAGTTATGTCAAGGCTGCAATGTGATTATCATCAAGGCACACATGACCCAAATTGGCCCTTATGCTTTCTCCAATGGTAGAGCCACGCATATTTCCAATAATAAGATCGTCTCTGGTCTGTGTTTAAATCCACTTTTAGACATACACTCGCAAACTTCCCTAAGCACTTCCCCTCGGGGGAATCCCCACCATCATTCTTGAAGTCCTTTCAACTTCATCAAGTGGTTGAGGGACATTTATTTGGATGGTTTATTTGACATTTAGCTGGTAGCTATCACACTGTAGCCCACAGAAGTTACAGAGGAATGAGCCTGGTTAATACCTGGATGGGAGACCTCAATGGAAAACTAGGTTGCTGCTGGAAGAGATGTTAGTGAGGCTAGCAGGGGATGCTCACCCTGTGCTCTGTGTGGGTCCTAATGCCCCAGTATGGTTATGGAGAAAATATACTGTCAAAAAGCTTCCTTCGACCTGCCCCTTGGTGATCATAAAAAAATTTTTAAAAAAAATTAAATCTTAGAATGTCCTTTGAGAAAGAGTAGGGGTGTTACCCCAGCATCCTGGCCAGATTTGCCCATTGGCCTCTGTCCATAATGATGGTCTCCTAATCATCCCCATATACTGATTGGCTGAATCACTCCGTCTCCTCTGCACCAATAAGCTGGTGTGTGGTGGGCGTTCTGGCGCAATATGGCTGCCAGTTGGATGCTGCACATTGGTGGTGGTTGAGGAGATTCCCCCCTTACATATGTAAAATGCTTTGAGTGCCCAGAAAAGCACTACATAAAAGTAACAATTCTTCTTCTTCAGACCCTCAAACTCTCGAGATCCATAGACCGCAATGCAACATGACTGTGACGTCACAGCAGATCGCGCTTAATTTAAAGTGTATTATATTATTTTCATTTGTGTAAAGTTTTAATATTTTCTCCAACAGCTCAAGTATATATACAGGCCTATAAAATGGTGTGTAAAGCAAATTCATAGGGGGAAAAAATAAATAATAAATCAGCTCCATTGGAGATTTCAAGTGATCAAGGGCTTTAGGGCATTACATTTAAAGGTACAATTTGTAAAATTTTTGCAGTAAAATATCCAAAAACCACTAGGCTAGTGTTATATATTTTATCCAGCTGATTACTAACAATATCTCTAATGTTTTCAACTACTTGTAAATCATGAGAAAATTCCCATTCTAAACAGTGACGGGGCAGTGCAGTCGCCTGTCAATGACGCAGTTACCTTTGTTACCGCCTTTACTGACGTAGAAACCACATGACAACAGTGCCGTGGACAAATGCGGAAGTAGAGTCTAGCGTCCAGCAAACCACTAGCTTGCTTCAAGCAGTTCCTTATTTACTTCTTGCACGTTTTATGGTGGATTGTGTTAATTATTTATGGAACATAATTACTGTTTACCATCTGCCGCTGGTTCTGTCGACAAGGACAGCTCCCGTAAACTCATGACCGGAAAAGCGGAAGTGGCGCCGGCGACTGTGTCATAATAAACGTCCCGCTGCTCGTGACGCGTGTGTTGATCAATCGCTCCAGCTCCTCGTTCAGCTCCCGCAACCCTCGGTCCTGCTCTGATTCATACTACAGTAACGTTAATAATCGCATAAACGAACATGAGTTCTTCCAGACTCCAATCCCTATTCTTTTGCACCGTCCGTTGAGATGGAGACCACATGTCCCAAGTTTCCACTCTAAAACTTTACGTCATCAAACTACGCCTTTGTTTTGAATAGGCTTCTAGCGACCTCTAGCGGAAAAAAATATCACAAATTGTACCTTTAAACACATTACAAGGGTTTCGCCAGTAGTTGTCACTCTGCAAAGCAATGATGTACATCGGAGTGAACGAAAAATTGGACTTAAATGCACATTTGAACTTTTTTCCTCTTCTTCATAGTTTTAACAGTGACTGGCAGCCAACATAACAATACTTAGTTCCTGAACTGAATTTTTTCCTTTTTTATTTGTACAATCATAAATTCCCAAGCCACCATGCCCATGTTGACCAAATATGAGGTTATAATAATTCCTTTATTCCAAATAGATTATGATCCACAAATGGCTGATTGGCTTGACTAGACAGTGGGTAGAGTCCACCTATTTGTGGAGTTGTTTCGGAATCCACAAATGCGTACAGCTATCCACAAATGTACATGAAGCAAATCACAAATGAATGCAGGCATTCAAGTTGTGTTTGTGACAAAAAAACATTTTATTACTGGCAAATCTCGTTTTATTTATTTGCAAATGTATTTATTTTTAATTCATTTAATTCACTCCTAACATGTATTTGTGGATCTAATTCTACTTATTTGTTTCATTTTTGTTAATATCTTTACATTTATTTACATAATCTATTTATTTGAAATAAAGGAACAAAAATAACCCCATATCTGAATTACTGTGGCCAAGACCTGAGCTCCGCTAGCGGGCCTCAACAAACCTCTAAGCGGACTGCTAAAAATTGTCAAAGAAATTACAATCCATTATATTTTATTAAAAGGTACAATATGTTATAATTTTGTCCGCTAGAGGTCGCTAGAAGCCTATTCAAAACAAAGGCGTAGCTTGATGCCAAGTTTGAAAGCGGAATCTCTGGGCATGTGGTCTCCATCACAACGGACGGAGCAAAAGAATAGGGATCGGACTCGGGAAGAAAAAAGAAAAAAAAAAAAGGGATAGTTCACCTCAAAATGAAAATTGTCATTTACTCACCCTCAAGTGGTTCCAACTGTTTGGTTACCAACATTCTTCAAAATACCTTCTTTTATGTTTCACACAAGAAAGAAACTCCTACACATCTGGAACAACTTGAAGGCAAGTATATGATGACAGAATCTTTATTTTTTTGGTGAACTTTAAATCTAGGGAGCCTCAAAGAAACATAGGTTTATAAGCACTAATCTAAATTAATATGGTCCTTAGACTAAGCTATCATTCATGTATGCAGTGTTAATTAAATTAACACTGCATACATGATCATACTGTTATAAGGAAGACATGAAGAATAAATATCTTGCATCCTTTTTTTTATTATTATTAAGAATTGAGGCCACCCTGAACATTAAGATTGTAAGTGAAAACAGAAGTGAAAACAGAAAAAATTTAAAGACAATTCTACATGAGTGTTTGATGCACGGCATACATTACATGAAATTTTTGAAAGAAACAAAAGCTATTAATTGAACTGATTTGATGGGTATGAAGGCTGGAAAAATGGCTATGTTTCAATTTTCTTTTTTCTGGTCTTCATATGCACCACAGAAACAGCCAGTAGCATTCCAAGTAGGCCAAAAGACAACACTGCTGCAAATACTTGGTAATGCAAAGAGAGTCCATTAAGTCCTCCTGACAAATCTGTTTTTAGGAAATAAATTGAGGAAATAAACATGTTTATACTGATGGTCGGGAAAGAATTTTGTGCTGTATTTCATACAAAAAAAAAACAAAAAAAACAAAACATATATAACAGCAGAAGAAGGACAAATAAGTATTTCTAGATGAACAGCATTTTTACTTTTACCTTTTACACGATCAAAGGGTTTTTCTTTACTTTGCTGGTTTGCTAAAAAAAAAAACAAAAAAAAAAAAAACAAATAAAAAGTGAGCAGGACAAAAAAATAAATAAATAATAAATAAATACCACTAATAATTATAATGCTCATATTTATCAAGAAATTCAATGTCCTCACTTACTGTATAATTGCACTCCTTTGTCAAAATCCAAGTGTCTTTGATATATTTTTGCACAGTAGTATGTGGCAAGATCACTAGTGGAGACATTGAAAATTCTCAGTCCAGTCATCTGCTTCTCCATAAAACCCTCAAATCGACTTTCATTATAGTTCCAGACAACAGAGAGTTCTCCATTATGTTTTAGACTTGCGACCATCAGAGACATTGGCTGCCCCTCACTCATCTTCAGCCAGTGAATTTCATCGTAGAAAGGGATGTTACACTTTAATATCACCGGGTCTCCAAGGTTAACTTCTTTCAATTGTACTGCCTCCAAATGGCTCAGGGGCAAAATTATGAGAACTGACAGAAAAAAAGATCATAAAGCAACACAATTGCTATACATTTTGCCCTAACTTTATTTCATTGTGTTCAATCCACTTATATATATGTAAAATTGAAGATTACTTAATCCATTTGTACTGGGACTACTATTTTTTTTTTTTTTTTGCATTAACTAAAACTGGCCGGTGGATAGTTCCCAACATGCTTTTTATAGAGCTGGATCAGGAGAGTAAATGTTAAAATTAAGTGTTATTTTATGTGTTTTTGAGTAAAGTGATAGACCTGGGGCCCATTTTAATCAGGAGGTTAAACCAACTCTAAGTTAAAACTTGAACTCTAAGTTGACTTACTCGGAGATGGGAAACTCTGAGTTTTGGTTTGAGAACAGCTGAATTGAGTGAGTTCAATCAACTCTGAGTGGGTTGCCTCTGAATTGACCCTTCGCAGGGAGTTTGATTGACAAGTGATCTAACCAATCATAATGCCAATCATATTTAGTCTTGTTGCGTGAATGAGGTAGCCATTTTAACACCACTTATGCTTTAAAAAGGGGGAGGGGACCGAAAGAAATTCAGGGTTTACTGAAGAAAACCTGCTCCAAACCGGGGTCTGGTTCACCATAGTAACTGACCCTGAGTAGAAGTTACCTCTCTTTCAGAAACAGGCTTGACTTATCCCGTTTTCTCGGGTTTGAGATAACCCAGAGTTTCCTTCATTTCAGGGTTAACATTTTCAGAGTTTTCACTAATCTTCCTTTCTGAAAGGGGCCTCTGTTAATGTTTAATTTTCAGTTATGTTTGACATTGTGTTATGTTGGAATTTTTGGGGTTACCACAGTGCTGAGGAGTAGAGCTTATGGTTTGGTTGTGGATGGCTGCATGTTGTAAAGAGCGTAATATACATAGCTTCACTTCAGCAATATATGTGCTACTGCCATTGTAGAAACAAGTTATTCCCTACTTGCACTGTGTTAACTGCAGATAGACTTTTTGATGTTAAACATGAATGTCAAACACAAACAGGATTTTTCCATTTACATTATAAATACATTATACCCGAATCTAATTAATATAACTGAGCTGATGTTAATAAAAAACTGACTTAAGTTCAACTAAAACTATATGCTTAAAATGAAGATAAATCAATTCTGTGTAACCATTTGCCTTTAAAAAAAAAAAAATGTATAACCAGAAAGCCTTTTTCACTCTTAACAGATACACTGAAATTAAGTGGCATGATTGTACTGCCTTTGAAGTTTATTTTATATCCATTTTTTAAAAATATATCCATTTTAAATCTTACCTGTTATCAAGAGTGATAACACCATTGTGGATGTGTAGTCAGTCCAGTTCTTGCTTGATTTCTAAAAGACTGCAAGATTTCCAGTCAAAGGAAGTAAAACCGTTTTCTGCCCACTCCCAGTGTACGTGGGTTTTTTAAGTTTCCATCACTGTTGTTATTGGTATAGTTCCTGTAATACAGTTAAAGCAAAATACTTGGTCATTTCCCATTAAAGCATATTTAGCTTGTAAAGAAGTAAATTGAGGAAAAAAATTAAGCAGAAAGCAGTAATTTATTTCATTTGTCAGTGTTACGATTCTCTTTTACTTACGATTAAGATGAAACGAGACAACTTTCTTCCCGCATTCTGTAAGTTCATAGTAAGTCCTGGCATCAGTTTTGTTTTCAAAGGTTATTTCAGACAAGTGAGATGTCAAAGTCTGTTCTGAGACTTTGAGGCTTTCTCTTTGCAGCAGGAAGTTGTGTGGCCAAAGGAAATAGGTTTACTCAGACAAACATTTAAGAGTTTCATAGGTGTGAAAGCCACAACCTACCTAAATACTTGTTCTGAAACACAGTATGGGACAAACACAGGAAAAAAAAAAAAAAAAAAGTAAACATTATTGATCAACATTTCCCAATTCACTCTGGTCAAAAGATTGCGAATTGTTTTGACACCCTATTTTAGCATTGCTTTTTGAAGACTCAGAAGTAGCATTTAATTGTGGTTAGCAGGACAGTTCATTACAATGCTGATTTTGTTTTGCAGCCTTTCCTTTTTATGCATCTTTTTTAAACAGTACTATTGTTACTGTAAACATATGTTGTAAGTTGTACATACTTGTTTTCTATGATGTGATTTTTGTCCAGAGCACAGAAACATGTAGACAGAAAAATCTGACATAAAACGGTGGCATGTCATGGATGGAGTTGAAGTTTCAGAGGCTTGCAGGTTTAAAAATGGTTTATTCAACTTAGTGGGCATTTCAATACATCTACCACTTTATTATTTTATCAGTCCGCAACAACTGTCGCAAAAACTTCCAAATGAATGGCCACATTATAATACAATTCCAAAGCAAGAAGAGGCAATCCTCATTAACTGGATAGGACTAATAAGTTGATATGTAGTGTTTAGGACATCCATCACAACTATTTTAGCCAATTAATAGCATTTATAAAATCAGACGGCTGAGTATAAAAAGAATCCATCAATACAGGTCCCACCACAAACATCTAAAACACTGTGCAACACCTAACAAAAGCAACCAATCTTAAACAAGGATTGCAGAGAGGTAACATTCAACACTCAAATTCATCTAAAGTCATAACTAAATTATTACACAATATGACAAGCTATAAAACAAAGCTTTTGATCTCAGGCACTTAAGACCATGTATTAAATGTAATGTTACCTATTTATCTTCACTACTCTATGTATCTAGGCTAACTATATGGAACCGGTTACAACCACAGTATATCACTGGGGGAAAAAAATAGCATGGCGAGAAAACACTCATTAAGTTAACTGCATTGTAAAGCATACATTCTTATAGTGTAAACAGAGAACTTCATAAAAGCATACTGAACATTATATATCATTTCTGATCCCTTTAGTTTTTCTTCGGCTCTTCATTCTTGTCATCCAAATAGCCTGGAAAGCTTTCTGCTGGTTCCCATGTGTTCTGAAACTTTGCCCCACTGAGAAAAGCAAATAAAATGTAAAAAGGAAATTACATTTTAGGGAAATCTTTTTGAAAGGTTTAAACCCATCTGCCACCCAAATGTATTTTAAAATAATTAGTTTAGCTTTGGAAGCTGCCACCAATGCAAAGCGTCCAAATTAAGATTATATACACATATTTTTGGAGGTGTGATATCAGATGAGGAAGAATTACCACAATGTGCAAGGCATCCACTTGACCCGAACTTCATTTCTTCCCTTTAAAAATGAAATGGATGTCAGAGTAAAGCATGACATTTTTATTTTCAAAATGATTTAAGGGCTCATGGAATGATGCATGAAAACAACATATTCCTACCTTATTGTTTCTCCATCTCAGTATATTTTCAACAGGAAACACGCCATTGTATGCATCATGAGAACAATCTATAGGAAAAACATCAACAGCTACAATGAAAACAAATAAATCTGCACAAGAACAATATTGAATCCAGGTTTTGTATGTCGTTCAATCAACATTTTCTATTTTTGTAATATTACCTGCCATTTTCCGCTTTCTTGGAGGAGTACAGAGTCCGGACTCATCACTTGCACTGGGATGCTTTCCATCATCTGTTACTTGTTCAGTTTCATGTGCAGTTGGATCATTTGCATCTTCACTAATCTGAATTTGGCAAGAGGCAGCTGACATGACGGCATAAACTTTCCTGACACTTGACTGTCCAACACTGGAATCCGACATGGTTCCGGGTCTTGAGTCTGGGCTTTCTGCTACACTTTGGGGTGATAGTTGTGTCTTGCTGGTCTCGGGTACGTTCACCATTGTGGATTCTGCACTGCGTTTGCATGCAGATGCAGGTGTCGTGTCTGCTGAAGCCAGATTCGGTTCACTCAAAGGATTCTGTTTTGAAGAGTTATTTCGCAAGGGAACACTATTTGAGGACAAAGCAGCCTCCAGCTGGGAATCTGAGATTCTTTCGAGACGAACCTCGAACCTCTTAGCCTTAATTTCTTTGGGAACAATAAGGTTGGTGTGGATCCTCTTGTGCACGGTCCAAGCACATTGAGTGGCAAACATTTGCTCACACTGACTGCAGCTGAACTGAGGCTGAACTTCCTCACTATGCACGGTCAGCCCCTGAAGAGTAGTGAACATCTGCCCACACCTGTTGCAATTCTGAGGCATTGAGCACTTGTGACTCTTGAACAGGAGGTCCGTTTTAAATCTTCTCTCACATTTACGACAGATATACACACTAGGGACCTGGTGCTGGGCTCTGGAGGGGTTATCGCACTCATCCGATGAACAACACAGACATTGTCTCTGCATGCTGAGGTGCTGGCGGTCTCGAAGACCACGCGCAACGCTAATATCATTTGCGTGATTCTGCTTTTTGGTTAATTTTCTTTTTTTCATTTTTTCAGACGTGGGCTGTGATGTGGTCTTGCTTGATGATGCTTTCTGCGACAGCTTAGTGGGACAAACTATTTTTGGTTTTACCACAAGCTGTGTGCAGCTTTTCTGAACCTTATGGCCTGATGAAGCTACAACAACAACAACAACAGCACAAATTAGAATTGCTAAAACTCAATGAGAACCACTACAGTGGTTCAACCTTAATGTCATGAAGCGACAAGAATACTTTGTGTCAAAAAACAAACAAAAAAAGACTTTATTCAACAAATTCATCTCTTCCTTGTCATTCTGCTATGCTATATTTGTTGCAGCGCTTCCAGGTTCTATGTCCGAAGTCTCAGTATTGGCCGGCGTTGTAGAGGTGAGCAGCATGACGCATGCGTGTGAGGCTGACACAGGAGCCGGTCAATAATGATCGGATGTTTTTCTTTACTACTTCTCTGGACACTGAATGTGGTCATTTTATAGCTTTCTACGGGAGATAAAAAACCTCTTGGATTTCATCAAAAACATCTTAATTTGTGTTCTGAAGATGAACGAAGGTCTTACGGATGTGGAACAACATGATGGTGAGTAATTAATGACAGAAATTTCTTTTTTGGGTGAACTAACCCTTTAACACCAGGTGGAAACAGGGCTTCTCGCACACTGGCTCAATTTACGGGATATTTTGAATAATTTGTGGGCATCATGGAGCCACTATGAATATGCTGGAGACTCCCTGAACTTCTGGGAGAGGTGGGATGTCTGCATTACATGACATTGTTAACAAGCCGTTTTATTGACATCTTTCTGTGGTTGAAACACTGAGCAATTACATGAGACATGATATTCGGATTTAGCTAAGTTGTACTGCATCTTTCACCATCTTTCTTTAAATAGTAGTAAAGCGGAACAGATGATTGGTTCACATACCGTTTGAACTGAGGCGCTACAGCGATCTGTTGCGAGTGCCAAAACGTTATTGCTTGAATTTCATAAGAATTTGAAGAGCTGTTTCATATCAAAAGTAAAGCACAAAGCTTAACTGAAAAGAACATTTTTGTGATTTAAGAACTGATATTGGTTCATAAAAACAAAAAATCTGTATTTTTACCCAGATCCATTTAAAATGCTATTAAAGATGACTCTTAAAAATAAAGGTTCTTTATTGGCATCTATAGTTTGATGAAGAACCTTTGAAAATCTATGGAAACTTTCCATTTCATAAAAGGTTCTTTAGATTATTCTTCACACTAAGAAAAATGGTTATTTTAAAGTCGGCATGAAATCAAAATCAACCCCATTTACTTTGTTAGTGCATATTACTAGTCTTGTGGTAAACAATTAATCCGTGCAAGTTAAAACACAGAAAAAAATTGTTTGTTGCGGTAAACTTTAATCAAAATCTGAAAGTTACTTCCGGTCTGGAATGGCGTTCCTTCTCTGATGATGTCAGTTTGACGGCTTCGGTTGAAAACGCGTAAACCACTCAATTGCAAATATTAGTCTGCTATAAGCAAGAGATGGAGAGGAGGAGCGCTAAAGTAAAACTCTGCCCTCTATTCAATATTCCGTTTCACTTGGAAATACATCACAGCACTGGAGAAAAGTTGTTTGCAACTTCTGGTTCACACGGATTTAAGAACTGTTCAATAAAAGGTTCTTTAGGGGACCAAAATGGTCTTTTATGGCATCACTGTGAAAACCCCCTTTTGGAACTTTTATTTTTAATACTGTATTTACACTTTTTATATAGTATTCATTTGTATTTTGTAGTGGAACTTATGAAAACATTCATTGTTTTGTTTTTTATTGCTGCAACAAGTACAAGTTCAAGTTCATTATCTTAAAAATTAGTACCTGGTTTGCTTGACAGTGCGTTCTCTGGTCCACTGGCTTTAGCATTGCCCAGACTGACACCTCTGTTCCCAACGGAGACATTCTCTGCTCTTCCTTCAGGTCCCTGTAACAGAAAAAAAGATGGAGATTTTCATTATCAAAAGAGCATAAATTATTCTACAGAATAATTTACACACAAACAAACAAATAAATACAATATCAGTGGGTTGTCAGAAAAATGACATATAGGCCATAAAGACCAACTGGAAACATTGATTTAACCAAAACTGGACAGGTTTTAGCCAAAGAAATGAAATCCTTCTGTTTTTTGTTTTTTTTGGGAGCCTCTGCTTGAATATAGACTGTACTGCACTAGAAGCAAGTGGAAACAATGACAGCACAACACATGGCCACTTACCACATCCCCTGGCCTGACAGTGTTTGCGCTCTGTACGTCAAGCTGAGAATTCCCACATGACACTTCCACCTCGTCATCTTCTCTTTTGAAGTCACTTTGCTGAGCCCTGAAAATGGCCTCTGTTTTTTGCTGCTCACATTCCTCCAAATGCTTCTTCAACAAGTCGATCTCCCTCCAGCTCCGGGTGATCTCCACTCTGGTCTCCAGCAGCACTTTGCTAAATATTTTGACTATCTCTGAGGTTGTCGACACCATGAGTCCTTCAATCAGAGCCCTGAACTTAGCCGATAAGGGATCTTCCACTTCCATTGTGTGTGGCTGGTGGTGGATTTCTTACACAGAAAGGGCAGACTTACTGCCAGCGTCCCACAACCCTTCTGTTGTGCAACTATACAGAGTAAAGTTGAGAAACAGCCGTCCAGGTTCAGGTTACCTTTCAACAGATGAGATATCTTAAGATGTAGAAGTTTATGCCAGTAACTTTTTTTGAGATACTAAATGTTCCAGTGACCTCTGCTGATTTTAGTGTTATTTAATATTATCTTGCTGGCTACACTGTGAGAATCTTGGAAGCATCAAACAAACCATTAATGTTTTGCACAAAATGCCATTTTGAACATTTCAAATTGTGTATGAATTCACAGCTTTCATAACGTACCATTATAAATGCCAGCTATTATTCAAAATATTCCATTATTAGTAGTGTTTTTAGGTAAACTAAATATTAATAAGGGATAGTCCACTTGACCCTCTTTGGTTACCCAACATACCCAAAATATCATCTTTTGTGTTATGCAGAAGAAAGCAAGCCCTACAGGTTTGAAATGACATGTAAATGATAATATAATTTTCATTTTTGGTTAGACTAACGTTACCCCTTTAAGTGAAAAATACCTACTACAAGGAAAACTAAAAATAAGCAATTCCTTAAAATAAAATAAAGGCAGGTAAGGTTGCGCGTTTTGTGACACGTCACAGGAATGCATTTTTATGCAAATTGCCTTTGTATGGACTTGAGGGTTTTAACTGGACATGACTGTAACGCCTGTGTGGAAAAACGTGGACGGAGGCATTCCTCGCGTTTAAAGGGACATGTCTGCTAAAGCAAACAAGCTAACGACGAGAACTGAAAAAGATCTCCCCAAAAAGATTCCACAGAAAAAGATTTGTTCGGGTCTAATATGCCACGCTTTCTCTAAGCTAACAAAGATAGTGACATTTTCTTTCATTAATAACTTTCACCGTTACAAGAAAAGCTGCAAGTTCTCCTCACCTCATCAATAGTCTAAAGCGGGAATCATATAATGATGGCGCCTGTGCAAATTATGGAAACGAAAACCACAAGTAAAACATGTATATACTCAAAGGTAAAGAAATGTTTTATATGAGATAAACTTACCTTCGACAAAAATCAAAGATTTGCCCGCTGGAGAGAGAAGCTGACTGCCACAGTCGCTGTGTGGAATGTGAAGCGTAACCGCATAACGGGCCGACGGGAAACAAACATCGATGGGACCTGATTCCATAAAATTCCAGTCAAACTATCCACTTTTAGTTTTAGTATTGTTGGCATGCGTGTTTTTTTTTTTTGTTTTTTTTTTTTTGTTGTTGTTGTTTTGGAATGTACACAAAAAATAGAAACAATAAACCAACCAATTTGTGTACGCTGAAACATAGGAAAAGTAATGAATTTCTGTAAATTTATATAGCCTAGTCGAGTTTCAGGCTCTGCATACTTATCAGTGAACTTCTGGATTGAATCTTGAATGGAATCATCTTTAAACCATACATCAAATATTAAACTTAAATTTAGGACATTTTTTTTTAATGCACCACACCTACATTCTTCTCAATCATTGTTTTTCAATCCTTTCACATACAAGAGTTTCCATGAATGTTACTATAATCTGACAGTATCCCTTTGTTAAAGAAAACACATCAAACTGCACACAAAAATAACAGAGCACAATGTCACACATAACTATATTTTATTCAAAATTTTACATTTTGAACATCACCTCTTTGAAGTTGTACAAGATATCTCTGACCCATAGGTAAAAGATTTCTCTCCACAGCAGTTTCCTGCAGCACAGGGAAAAAAGAAAAAAGAACATACTGTTTCACATCATTATATTCTAAAATTTAGCATTTGCAACTGGGAATTGTGAAGCTTCACAATAAACTGAGATATGGCTTTGTACTACACCACAAACAGCTGTGATGATAAAACAGAAAATACACTGTCTGCAGTCTATAGACTTTACAGTAATGTGTGAAGTCTAGTTTAACTCTAGCAGTTTTTCAGTCGTATACTTAATTTACAAATGCAAGAATAAGAGCAAATTAGGCCGCATTTCACAGACTTCGGTAAAGTTGGTTTTATATTCGCACATTCGGACTAATGATAAATTCAGGCTTTCCAATAAATGCAATAAATTAATGTTTGTGAATTTTAAGCAGCGACATGATATTGACAACCAACGATTGTCAACCTACATCAAACCTCGATCAAAATAGGCCAGTATTGTTTTAATGGCATATTTACTTGTGAATGTCCACTGAATGTCCAATGTAGTGTGATTAAAAAGGCTATTGAATACTGATGTCCGAATGTGCGAATATAAAACCAACTTTACCCAAGTATTTCACAGTGGTGTTAAAAGACCCAGTGACTTAATCGGGCCCTGCTGACTTTCCATTAATGTTTGGCATGGTGATAGTGTAATTGAGCACCATTTGAGTATTTAAATGACAAATGAAATAAAAGACCTGAGGGAGAACAAATAGCTTTATTGAATGTAGACTAATGTTCAAAAGTTTGGGGTGCTAAGATTTTTTTATTGAAAGCCTTTTATGCTCACCAAGGCTGCATTTTGCAGTAAAAACCAGTAATACTGTGAAATATCATTACAATTTAAAATAACTTTTATTTTAATAAAATGTCATGTATTCCTTTGATGACAAATCTGAATTTTCAGCAGCCATTACACAAGTCTTCAGTATTACATGATCCTTCAGAAATCATTCTAATATGCTGATTTGGTGCTCAAGAAACATTAATTCTTGTTATCAATGTTGAAAGCATTTTGCTGCTTAATATTTTTGTGTAAACTGCTAACATCTTACTGAACCCAAACTCAACTCTTCTTGCTGCAGACTGTAGCATGATGACATACTAGTGGATATAATCCACTACATCAAGGATTTTGGTAATGCTTTTAATATGCATGCGCAAACATACTTAAATATATTTTATAAAGTTGTTACATAAGCAATCTGTCAAACTACAAGTCAAGCTATTTTAAATTCAACCCAATGTTTTTGAGTACTGAAAGTTTGTCAGAACTTTCATGTGTTTGGTGTTTATTTAAAATGTTTAATGTGTAATGTTTAGTATTTTATCTCCACAGACTGTCCTCTTCAAGACATGTCGTGTTTTACTTGTATTACTTAAATGGACAGGAAAAATTGTGGGTCAGGTTATTGAATAAATCCATGGATATAACTATTTCAAAAATGAATGAACCTTACAGTACACTGCACAGTTACGAAAGAAGAAGCAGACGCATTTTTAATAAATGTTTATTTCATGTATTCTTTACTTGACTGAGCTCATTGTTTCTGCTTTAAATACATTGTATAAAACTAATACAATGTCAGCTAACTGCATGATGTACATAAATGTACATTTCTGAAATACATAACTTATACACAGTCACCTCTGATAACAGATCACTATAAATTGTAATGTAGACATGCATTTTCTGTAAAGCTGCTTTGACACGATATGTATTGTGAAAAGCGCTATAGAAAATAAATGTGAATTGAATTGAAAAATTTTATTTCCATAAGGTTTCATCCATCAAATACTACAATTCTGAATAACTTCTAACAAACAGGGAACCAAGAACTTGTGAAACAATCTAAGAACTAGTGACGAAATAACTGAAAAAAAGAAAAAAAAAAAAACTACTCATGTTTAGGACTTCCATCAAGTGAGTAGTCTTCTTCAAATTCCTCCTCAGCGGTTATCTTCTGGATGCATTTTGAGAGATGAATATGTAATTGTACTTTCCGCACAACGGTGGCAGAGCAGTAGCAGCAATGAAAATGTGCATTTTGCCTGCATTTTAAGTTACACTTGACAATACTGAAATCTGAAAAAAGTAAAACAAGTGTGAATTAATATGCCTCGACAAAATCATTTTAATGGTTGTGAAAGCACCATACACACCATGAAGCTGTACAGCCAACTTCAGATGGTTCTTGACGTGGTTAACAACGCTCCCTAACTCTCTTGGCTTGTAGACCCAGGTCTCACAAAATGGGCAGTGATACTTGTCACAACACTGAGTGCACTTAGAGATGCAGGGACCTTCTCCTTTTTTAAGGACAGTAATATGCATCTAGAAATTGATAATTACAATTAAATGATGGTTAACTTCATTCAACAAAACATTCTGAATATTAACATTTGTTTTAATTTGCTAACAATTAGTTACAATCACAATTACAGCTTGAGTTTGACACTTGACTTTGTCAGTATGAAGTTGGTCTCAAAAGGGCTAATGTAAAATGCAAGTGTCATCAAAATATACTGACAATATAATGACAACATAAATTATGCTCATTCACTTACTGTCTCACTTCTTGGTGTTGAGTCCATCCTTGTCATGGAGTATAGTGACAAATAATGCGTAATAAAGACATCCAGTGCATCATTGAAATCCTCTATGGCGCATTTGCATTCACTATGTCAACCAAATTCACTAGATGAACTACGTCATTGTGCTACAGTCTGCAGAGAAAACCCTCTCTAACAGTCAGGCAGTGATAATAATATTCACAATATTTATTGACAGCTAGTGTTTGAAATGGGTACTGCAGTTCGCCCGCCCCTTCCTCCTCAGACTAGACGCTCACGCAGGTTGCCAGATTGAGGACACGCAACAGAAACGAGACAATCGACAATGCAAGGCAACTGACAATAAGGCTCTATAAATGCCTTAATGAGCTTTTTAGATGGATGCCAAGAATTTTTAGTTAGGGTAGAATCTGTGATCTCTGACCCAGATAGTTTGCTGACTTCCATGGCTGCAATACGCTGTGTTTTCCGTCAATTGGCAACCGGTGGTGTCGAAACACTATTGGGTAAATTGGCAGTGGGCGGGATCACACAGACCAAAACAAAAACAGACATTCCGACACGGAACGCACATTTCAAAGTAGAATAATTGGCTGTAGCATTGTCTTTCTGAGAAACAAGTATGTGAACTCAGCATGTTTAATAAATATCTGCAAACATAAGGGTGTTTTTATGCTTCAGTAAAAAAAAAAAAAATTAAAAATACATTCAGTATATTTCACTGAAACTGTGATGGTTAAATTAAAACCCTCTTAGATTTAAAAGAAATATCTGTGACAGTTAAGTGTTACTAAGATCAGAGGAGTGAATGTGCTCGTTTCCGTGGAACTTGTTTTCTGTCTTATAAGTTTATATTATAGAAATGTTTTTTGGACATAATATATTTACTCAATTCAATATAAATCCATAGTGTTTTTATAGCCTTCACTTTTAACATTGTACAAGATGTGGCAAAAATTTGTTATATATATCTGTTCAGTCGCTTAAAATATATTTTCCACTGTCAATGCAGACAAGCATAAACAAACAGCTTAAAATATTGTATGCATACATATTTGTTTTAAATAATTATTCATTTAATAATCTAAAATGTTATGTTAAATGTACAATGTCAATTTGTACAAAAATTTGTAGGATTGATTGGTCTTTTTTGAGTTAATAAATGTTAAATAATTGCTTTTACCCATGATAAGCAATATAAGCAATATAATAGCAGTTCAAATCATGTAGCCCTATGGAAAATTGCCTTTAAACAATTGTATGTATATTCACCATCATACAAGCAATAAGCTTATGAAGATTAAATTTGAGCCTATGAACTTTGTCTAACCTTTGCTCTCCTTCGAAGGTAATCTCTGCGGTTGTGTAGCATCTTAGTACATCTTACGATCACCTCTGCCTCCCGTCCATACAACTGCGGCAGTGCAGATATGATCTGTTCAAGTGTGAAGAACAAATCCATGTAAAATCCCTCTCTGAAAACAAGCCCTTTTCTGCATACATTGCATGAATCGAAATTGAACAAATGAAGAGGAACTGAACCTTCGCTGTAATCGGGCCCCACTCAATGTTCCTGCTATAGCAAGCCCTCTGCCACACCTGAAACTGAGTCAGGATCTCCCTGGCCACAACCTGTTGAAGACACAAGAAACAAATAAAACTGGTCAATTTATGATCATTTAAAATGAATTCAAATTCATTCTGTATATTTTCTTACACTGAATGTTCTCTGCTTGTTTATGGGGTGTGAATTTCCTTGTTCCATGGAAGAGTGATCTGCAAAACTTCGGCCAATCTAAAACACACACAACAAATAATCAGTAAACCAAAGTTTTGCATTGTTAATTTCACATCAGTTTGAATGCATTTAGAAGCATTTCTGTCTATAATACTCTGCTCATAAATAAAAGATCAAAAACCATGTTTTTGTGGTTAAGACTGCTTTGTATTAATACATAGTTAATTCTCAGTTTATGTATACTATTGTCGTGTGCATGTTTATTATCATAATAGACATGAAGTGCAGTCTGCAACACAATGTTGAAATTCTATTTCATATGGAGTCCTGTCTTGCATTAGTTTACACAGTCCAAGGAACAATAAAAATAATCAATCAAATAACAAATGTCAAATATTCTGATTAATTTAGTCTTACTAGAATACTTTAATGCTTTTGTTGGAAAAAAGTACACAAATCCATCAGATAATGACCTGTATGTAGGGGTTAATGGTTGTCCGATTACAATCACTCCAGGAGAGGCAGGCATCAAGACACAATGCTGCAGGAGATCACAGAACTCGTGTGGAAATGGAGATCTTGCATTGTCCAACATCAGTGTTCATCAATCCACAGCAAATAAATAAATAAAAAATAAAACACACTGAAAAGAAGACTTGAAGTCTGAATGGAAGACTGAAGTAGAGGAAATGGAGCATGTTTGGGCTAACTGACTTGCTTGACTGAGGTGGGATAGAGGTGCTACCAGTCGCTACATCTGATGGTTCATTTATTTTTTCCAACAAAATGCCATGAAAGTTCAAACAACAGGGACATGTTGTTACAATTTAAGTAAAGGCCAGGGTATCTTTTTAGTGAAATTATAAATTCTAAAGTTAAAAACTTCCACAAACATTCTCAGGAAAGAGTATACGCTGCATATTGCATCTTTACCATTGTCGGAGGGAATACATAAAAACATCAAATACATAATCTATACCAGCTATTACACATTAATCGCACAACAGCACAATTCCTTAAGAAGTAAATCTGTCATTTCAATTTCTATATGCATGTATTAGGACTATAAGGAAACCTAAGTTTCCTTGTCTTTCTGTAATGCAAAGGTATTGTTTAAAATGATTTCATGCATAATTTGTCCAGGTCCTGTTCAGTTGTTTAGTTGTCTTTAAGGTGACAAAAATGGGAGAGCGGGTCCTTTGGCGTCTTCTTGAGTTCTAACAGTGCAGACCATTTATAGTATGTAAACATGAATTGATCAAAAAAAGAGTGAAAATTGGATACATTTATTTCCCTCCTCTTCCATGGGCTTTCAATAAATGAGTCTTCATTTGCCTGGGATTCAGATAGCACTTTCCACAATAAGGGCAATTGCAAGACTTCCCCGCGTGGCTGTGTCGTCTGATATGAACCCGCAGGTTGGTGGCTCGATTGAATCGCATCCCGCATTGAGTGCAGCTGAAGAGTTTCTCCCGCGTGTGGATGTTCTGATGCTGCCTGAAATTGCTCATCCGAGCGAAGGCCTTGCCGCAGTGCGGACAGACGTGAGGTCGCTCTCCTGAGTGGTTTCGCTGGTGAACCTTGAGCTCAAAGTTGTACGCAAACGTCTGATCACACTGCGAACAGCTCAGAGGTTTCTTGCCCTTGTGGATCTGCGAATGAGCCTTGAGGTCACATGCTCTCACAAACGTTTTCCCACATTGGGTGCACTGGTGGGACCTTCCCGCATGGATTTGTTCAGGCGTCCCGTGTTTATCCTGAGAGAAACGCTTTGGGTATTGCTCATGGCTGACTGTTTTCTCGCCTGGACAAACATCATTGTGAGAATAGCGGACAGCACTTTCTGAACCAGGATAACTTTGTTCGTTTTCTGGTTTGACAAATGAATGTGACCTCTCTGGTACGCTAGATAGCATCAGCTCTGTTGTGCATAAATGACTATATTGTGCCCTAATACCTTGATGTGCCAATGTGTTCACTGAATAAGGTGTGAAATATGAGGTGGCGTCTGGCATGTCGAGAGAGTTTAGACCTGGAAAGCTTTCTACCTGTATCTCCTCCTGATCACAAGATCCTGTGAGCTCTCCCTGACTCGGATCAGCCATTTCTGCATGGCAACCGTCATCTCTGTTGACGCTATCCCACACTGGAACCATCTCTTCCTCTTCCTTGACAGGTAGAAGATCCAGCTCTGTCTCTGATTTTACTCTATCGTTTGGTGAAGATGATGGCAAAACCTCGTGCACATCCTGAGCCGAAGGACTTTGTATCAGTCTTGAGTGGTTCGAGTCCATTTCCTTATCAAGAGTAAAGTCCTTTTCGGATTGGTCTAAATCATTCACTTTGGGTTTGAAGTCACTAGTGGACTCGCTCTGGATTGCTGAATTTCCCAGAAGCCTCTGCAGAAAATCCTGAGGAATTGGTGCATTGGAGTTCGGTGTGATGATCTCTTTTGCACTATGCCTGTGTACATCGTTCTTCTCTTTAGAGTGTGAGGTTGTTGTTGTTGTTGTTGTTTGTTTGTTAGACTCCAGGCGTTGTCTTGTACTCCACATTTCTTCAGTCAGTTTAGGCTGATTGGTAGATTGATCTCTCAGGCTTAGGCCTAAACAAAGGGTGTTTGCTCCTGCACCAGAAGAATGGATACAAAATTAAGGAACAGCACAAAAAGTATCTGAACATACGAAGAACGTATATATATTGTCTGATGTTTTTAACAGTATGATTACTGCAATCCATACACTGAAATACATTAATGGAGGACAACAATCATTTAAAGAATACTATATTGATTTGCAAGACAAAACTGTCGTTCTGCAGTTAAAGAAAGTATTTTGTAACTCAGGACTAAAACACTCTCTTAAAACAGCCTGTGGTGTGAAATACAGTGTTTAAAGTGTTAAAAATCACCTTATCTATTATCGAACACCAACTCAATATTGGCCAAAGATGAACACGTGAGTAGCAAGACGCATGCATGTGATGCAGACACAGGATCCGGCCAATAATGAGTCGGCATTCGGACATAAACAAGGAAGCCTGCACTGAGTTCACTACGTATGACAACGGTTCAAATTGTTGAATAAAGTCATTATTTTTGTTTTGTTTTTGCACACAAAAAGTATTCTTGTCACTTCATAATATAAAGGTTGACTGACTATAGTCACATTGACTATTTTAACCATGCTTTCAACTACCTTTCTGGATGTCAAAAGGTGCAATGGCGTTGCTGCCTACATGTGGTTCAGATACCCTTGGATTTCATCAAAAATATCTTAATTTGTGTTGAACGAAGATGAACGAAGGTCTTACGAGTGTGGAACGACATGAGGGTGAGTAAATAATGACTGAAATTAAATTTTTGGGTGAACTAACCCTTTAAATATTTATATGTACACTAGGGGTGGAACGATACATGAATCGTCCCGAACAGCAGACGATCTATGCATAGATATGTTTACACAACCATTGTTTCAACCGCAGAAAAATAATTGAAAAATAACTTTATAATTAGATTTAGAAGTTAATGCAAAACCTGCCTTTTGTGCAATTTATTTATTTTTTTGTTTGTTTTTTGAGTGTTGATTATTTTATCTAAAAATAAATGGCAACTGAATTTAATAGTTTAGGCTCAGTTGTTAATTGTAACCTTTAATATTATAGTATATTATAGTAATGTGCAAGAAAGGGCTCCCTGTATATAGTTTACAGCATCAGCTGATAGATAGATTTTTTTATCCTTAAGAAAATGTTAATTAAATTATCAAATTGAATTTATTTAAAGAGAGAAACACAACGTTTTCAATAAACCAGTTTAATAAAAAATAAGAAAAAAAAGCATTTTTTTTGTTTAGTTTTCTCCTTTCTGCTGTACCGAACCCGTAACGAACCGTGACTTCAATACCGAGGTACATACCGACCATACACCCCTAATGTACACATATGAATATTAATAATTATATATCGAAACCAGTAAAATGGTTATTCTATATATAAATTATATAAATACAAGTTCAAATTTGATAATATATATATATATATATATATATATATATATATATATATATATATATGTGTGTGTGTGTGTGTGTGCGCGTGTATTTATTTATTTTCACAAACTATTACAAAGAAACGGCTAGTAACATTGAATTAAATTTGAAATAGAAAAACTGAAATAGTATTTTCTTGTTACACATACTCCAACAATTTTTTTTTTTTACAACTTTGAAAAATCATTTTTACAACTTTGAAAAATCATTTTTACAGAGCCATATGCTCGAGTTTTAGATGTGTTGTAACCAGTGTTATCTCATTATTATTTATAAACTATTATAGTATTTATTATTAATTTTAGCTAATATTTTAGCTTTTATTTTTATATTTTCCGTTTTCAAAGTTTTAATAATTTAGTTACGTGCTTTTGTCATTTTTATTGTTTTTTTGTTTTCAAACATTTCCATTTCACTTTAATCTATTTTTAACTGAATGTGTGTTTTAGTCATATTATTATATTTTATATAAAACATCTTATTTCAATTAGGCTCCTGTGACCCTACAGCTGATAAGCAGTATGGACTTCTATAATAATAGTTTTAATGAACAATAACTACACTGGTTATAACTCACCCCGGACTGTCTCTACATGTTGGCTCTCATCTCTGCTGCTGGAGTCTCCCTTTCGGCCACAGTCTGAGCACCGAGTCTTCCTCCCCCGTTCCCATTCCCTCTCCTTCTCTCTCAGTTTACTCTCAGACAGCTGCAGCCTTCGTTTCAAGACTTCCACCTCCTGTTTACGATGACCCACTTCCTCGAGGAAGCTGTCTTCCACCAGCCTGGTTATTTCAAACATGGCTGATTTGAGGACGGTCTCCATGACAACGGAGAGCTGAGACTGGAATGTGAGGAAAAGGGCTTCAGACATCGTCCCGTCGCCTTGAGGACACCTTGATGCGATGTATGACTCTGGTTAAAATGACCACCCTGAAGAAGCGTAAAGAAAGAAAACGGTGTTACAACTGCCATCTTTCATGACCAGCTAAACACCAAGTTAGAATGGACCAAAACACACACGGCTGTTTTCAACAAGACTCCCCCGTTTCTGTCACCAGGTGGGCGATTTGTTATTGTTGTTTGTACAGCCACGTGCATGATACAACATACAATCAGATTACTACGGCAACACTACCAACACTGTGTTATTAGAAATGCGAGCATATCTGTATCCAATTATTCTTCACTTGGTTTTCTACATAAAATAAGCTCGCTAGTCACCCTCTCTTTCGGCCTTTTTGGTAAAAAGTAAAAGAAATTAACTGTAAAATGTCAAATAACAACAGTCACATTATTCAGGGGGTAAATACCTTTTGAAAACGATCCTCGCGCAGCGGATTCCTCAGAGGAAACCCGCAAAATAACGTGAATAGAGACGTTATTACTGCAGTAATATGATCGTGATTCGTTAGATGACAGTGTCGTCCTGAGCGGATGCAGAAAATGTTGGTTGTTTGTTTCCTGTTACTGCCCTCCAGTGGACTGGAAGATGACACACATCCTACTCTACATGTGATTTATTCGTGTATAAAATTGTATATTTATTGTAAAATGACCTGCCTGTAGGGAATTTTAATGGCTCTGCATTAATCAGTGAAGAGCCATTATTTTACTTTAGTCTACTGTAATTAAAGTCACCGTGAAATAAAAACTGATAATTCTTAATTTTAATGGAATAGTGCAGTATTTATTACAAATTATAAACTGACCTAAAACAATAAGTTTAACATTTGTTTCAAATATTTCAAAAATATTCTATATTATTTTTTAATTAATACAGTGTTTAAGATGAAAATAAAGCAAAGGTAATTAAAATCCAAAGCATGGAAGGCAGATTGGTGCCACCCGGTGGGGAAAAAAATCATATATGCTAATCACTAGAAGCCCGTGTAGCCCTATATATAGTATTTTCAGACATTATTATGCAATTTTATTAGGTTAAAAGACTACTTAGTCATGGATGGATGATTTGTAGATTGTATACCACAAAAAATGCTTTGTACTTTTGTTTGTTTTTGTATATCGCATTCATTTTAGACTTTTCTAATCATCTGCATTATTTTTTCTTTCTTTTTGGTGTTCATATAGCAAGTTCCACCAAAAGTCACCAAGTTTGGTGCCAATCATATGAAGTAAAAATAAATAATTAAAAATTCAGTCAAAAATGACTGAAGACCACCAGAGGGTGGCATAGGACAAGTTGTTTCACTGGACCAATGTTTTTTCAGAAAAACATCAGTCATGTTTCTATGGTTGATAGAAATACAGCTGCTAGGAGGTTTTCTAAAACATAATGTAGTGTATCAGTTCTACTTCTGTTTCTTCTTTTTTATAGACAGTAAAAAGTGTCACATCTTGCCCTACACAGGCCTAAAGTTTTAATCATCTGTTGTAATTATGGAGTATTACTTTAAAGTGCAATAGGAAAGCAAAATGTGTCAGTTATCAAAAAAGACTAAATGAGAACAACACAATACACATGTACATACTGTATGTTAGTACTCTACCAAAGAACTGGAGAACTATTTAATTTTGTTGACATGAACATTACAAAAACAACATATATATGACAGAAATAGAGACATGAACTTCCTGCACTTTAGCCATTTGGTCCATTTCAAAATGTAACATCATTAGTCAGATTTGTCATTTTCACAGAAAAAAGAAGAAAGTCATTTTAATTACAGTCATAGAGCCTGTAATGTACATGGCTTACTGTGTACCTGAATCACCAATAATCTGTTTGCATGCATTACTGGAAGAGTTTAATCAGCGTGTATTTTAACACAGTGTGTGGCATTTAATCAGCAAAAGATATAAAACTACTGAACAGATGCGATGGTGGCATGAATGTACCAACTACACTGTCGCTCTTTTGTTTACATTCTAAAGAACACTGGAGCCATGCCACATGTCACTACATTGTAAAATAGGCCAAGTCATCTGAAAACTCCTGCATAGGTTTGAACCTACAACATCGGCACTGACATCTAAACGTGAACATGTAACCATTTTAGCCCACAGCAGCATATGCACATCAATTTGTTCTGCACTCGCTAACACTGTAATGCTGTTGCAATAGTGACTATATGCACCATCTGAAAGAGCTAATGCTAGACATCTGGATATATAAACAAATCAAAGGGATCTGATTTAACAGTGTAACATTGAGTAGGTGTGTTTTATTCAACAAGGCGTGTAAAATTCCAATTTGAAGAGAATTAAACACTTTAAACAGATAAAATTTCCAAAGCATGGGTGAAACTGTCCAGGTCGTATTTCTCCCCAAAATCAAAAGATGAATATTTTTTTGCATATAGAAACTGAAGCCTATTTTAAAGACCGTTACAACTGCATTACAATTAAGTACATCCCTCCTGAGCCTACTATGATCAAATTCATTTAAAAAAATACTGTTATCTACACACCACCATTCAAAAGTTTGGGTCTGCATGATTTTTGTTTAGTTTTTGAAAGAAGTCTCTTATGCACTATATATATATATGTGTGTGTAATTTATTCCTGTTATGACAAAGCTGAATTTTCAGCATCATTACACCAGTCTTCAGTGTCACATGATCCTTCAGAAATTCGTCTAATATGGTGATTTGGTGCAGTTGTGTTGCTTAATATTTTTGTGGAAACCTGACAGACAGACAGACAGACAGATAGACAGATAGACAGACAGACAGATAGATAGATAGATAGACAGACAGACAGACAGATAAGACAGATATTGATAGACAGATAGATAGATAGATAGATAGATAGATAGATAGATAGATAGATAGATAGATAGA